>NW_017192885.1:0-21184 GCF_001704415.2 Capra hircus
GGACGTGGAAGGAACGACCAGCTGTCCATCCGGGGAGTGTGGCTCAGAGTGGGTACCAGGGGCTGCTTTTCAGCCCCTCAGGGAAGTGCAGTCATGTGACCAGGGGTTTGCTCACGGGTGATGGACAGAGGGACACAGCCCTGGACCGCCCACCCTGTGGGCTGAGTGTGATGAAGCACAGGTGGCATCAGAAACATGGAGCCAGCACCTCCCATCCAAAACCACCACCATGACTGCAGTAGTAAGTCACATTTCAGGGCGTATTTGTTAGAGCAGCTAGAATCATCTTGGTGGGTGGTGGTTTAGTCGCTAAGTAATGTCTGACTCTTCCAACCCCATGGACTGTAGCCTGCCAGGATCCTCTGTCCGTGGGATTTTCCAGGCAAGAATACTGGAGTGGGATTTCCATTTCCCTCTCCAGGAATCTTCCCCACCCAGGAATCGAACCCAGGTCTCCTGCATTGCAGGCAGATTCCTTACCAACTGAGCTATGAGGGAAGCCCTACCTCATATAAACATCGGTACTTGAACCAGGGGCTGCATCAAAGAGCCCTAAGAACATGGTGTCGGCTTAAGCTGAGGTCAAGGCACGGTTTCAGGCTCGTGCGCCCGGCAGCACAAGTGTTTGGTGGATCTGCACACTAGAGCCAGCCAGCCCCAGGCTCCCAGGAAAGGACTGGGAGAACAGAACTGTATTTGCCAGTGCTAGCTGGTATAAGAAAGAAGACATTAATTTGGACATGAGTCAGCTGCTTTAGATCAAAGGGAAAGGAACAGGGAGACTGGAAATGGAGGGCCTTGGGGGTTAGGGGCTTGATGGCCTTGAGACCTGGCAGAGCAGAGATGGCGCTGAGAAGGGGTAAGTGAGCCCTTACCAGCTCGGTCCAACCATGGGGATCAGAAGGAAGAGGCTACCTCTGGCTTGCAGACTTCAGCTCCCGGATCCTGGGCAGTGAGGGGGGGCCCTGCTCATGGGAGGGGCACAGGTGACCCCAGTACCTCCATGCCTGGGCCATCAGGTGTCCACACCCCCTCACCACACCTCCCCCCAACCCCGCTGACAGAACACCCACACCATGTGGCTGGAGGGGCAGCGGTTTGAAGCTGGAGCCTCTGGACTAAACTGGATCCCTGAATGTCTGTGTGGAGCAGAGACCACCCCCTGGCCATCAACTGCACTTCTATTCACGTGAAGTTCACTCTGATCATCTCAAACCACTGAATTAACTGACAGAAACATCAGTAGTGCGCATAGATTTGTACAAGACTTGTTTAACAACACTGGGTTTTTTAAACAAATATTTTAAATTATAAAAATGGGTTAAAATGTATAACGCAGTTAACCCATATGTTATTCAAATATACAATATGTCCAGAGCATTGCTGAAAGCTACATGCCAGCATGAATTGTTGGGACTGATGGTTTTCATTTTCTTCTCTGTGCTCTTCCAAATGTTCTACACTTTTGTTAATAAACAAGTTGCAGAATAATTTGCACAGTGACAGCTTGGACTCAGTAAAGAAATACAATATGTTATTAAAAAAAATCTTCCTGGAATAAAATAAAATCCCATACATATATAGCTTTTATACTTCTTTCTTCTGCCTTTGGATTAAATATTGCTTCAACTAAAGTAATATTCTGCAAATACACACATACATACATGCACAAGAGGTGTGAGACCCATAGATAATCAGGACTTTTCCAGTAATCCATCGAGAATGGACCTAAGCACACAACAAACACATGCACATGAGGTGTGGAACCTACAGATAATCAGAACTTGGGTAACAGCTGTCCAACACCAAGTCTTCAGGGGAGGGCCTGGAGGGGCCAACTTGGGCTTTCAACCAAACTTCAGGCTCCTCCCAGTTTTCACCAGGAGTTCTTTGTTGGATTTAATGTCTCCAGAGGAGAAACTGGCTTTTAAGAACATGGAAATCAGTTCTAACACTAGATCTTCCTCCTCTTCATCTTTCATGGGTCAGTTTAGCACAATTATTCCTTCAGATCCTGGGGTAGATTCTCAACAGCATGGTACCTCAGTGGTCATCTGTGGGCATGGCATGGCAAGGATAAGAGTCAGCGGAGGAGACAGGGGAATCATACTGTGTAGACAGCTTCCAAAGAGAAAGAACAAGGGCTGTGTGAATTCATCAACAAAGCTGTTGTTGAAGATGCCTGGTCCTGCTGAGGACAGTGGGTAAATCCAAGCCCCTGCATTTCACTCTCCAGGGTGGTGGCATCTTCTGGTGGCCAATGTACACTTTTTAAAAGGAGAAGAATAATCTTTGGGCTTTGGATTCTCTCTGGCTGTGGGAATGTGGGGTAGGGCTGCAGACTTGGCCCCTGGGATGAGGCATCTGTTTCATGGGGCTCAGGGAGCCCCCCTTCTGACTGTGAGAACGCAGCCTCTTTGGTGCCATGGTCACATTCTGACAGGGTCTGCACCCCCATTCCTTCCACAGGTGGTGCTGGGTCATCACGGTTTCCTTCGCTGCTCATTTGAGCCAACCAGAAGCATTGCAAAGAGCAGGGCACAGGGCATGAGAAACGTCTGCAGGTGGGAAACAAAGAAAAGAGTAGAGTCGGTTTTCTGAAGTCATGATCCACAGTCAGGCTGGGAGGCAGGAGAGTTAGACATAGATGTGGCCAAAGTTACGTCCTGGACACAATCTCAGGGCCAGGGTTTCTCTGTATGCTTCACACCACATGCCCTCCTGCTCACAGATCACAGGGAAATCTGCATCTCTGGCCCCTTGCTGACAGCATCACCCTTCTTGATACTCTGCCCCATCTGTGCATCTGTCTGCTCTGCTCCATCTCAGTGAATGGCAACACCCAGCCATTTGGCTCTTGGTCCAGATGCTTTGAGAAGTCCAGCTATTTTCTTTTTTGTTTCCATGGGCAGACCCGAAATATCAGCAAACAGAGTGGTGCTCAGTCACTTCAGTCATGTCCAACTCTTTGTAACCCCATGGACTATAGCCTGCCAGGCTCCTCTGTCCACGGGATTCTCCAGGCAAGAATATTGGAGTGGATTGCATTTCCTTCTCCAGAGTGGATATCTCCTTTAAAACAGATGATGCCCTGAACAGTTTTAAACCTGACGTGAGTCCAAGCCACCATCACGTCCATTCTTCATCATGGTCTATAAGCACTATACGATGTAGACACCCACCACCTCTTCCCCCTCATCTGCCATTTCTCACTCTGTTTAGCCCAGATCTGGCCTCAACTTCGTACCTTAACTAATGGCCCTCACAATGGTCACCTGCTCCTTCCACCTCTCAGATACCGTGAGATACCTTTAAGGCTGTTCCCCATGCATCATCAGAAAAGCTGCTGGATGTGTAGTGAAGGTCACCACCCGACTCCCGCCTTCCAGCATGGCCCACATTGCGCTTTATTTCCCCTGACACATGATGTACAGATGGTCTATGTGTTGATTAACCACCAAACGCAACTAAAACTACATTCCTATGAGTGCATTTTTTTAAACTACTGTATTCTGTATTAAAATATGTCTGGCAAATGGTTAAGAGTTAATAATCATTTGTCAAAAATTATAAAGTTACTGCTGAGAACTTCTAATGATGTAGATACAACCGTGAATTTTTTATAAAGGATTTAATTTGCTTATCTGGCCAACAGAAAGATAAGTGGCTCTGGTGAATCACAGCATCAGGTGAGCAATTTATACTGCATCCCTTAAGGAAAACTAGGCTGTAAGGTGTCTAGGAAGATGGACCTTTCTGAAGCTTACTCAGTCTGCTCTCAGCAGTGAAGTCCTCAGCTCCACGGGGGAGAAAGCACCGGGACTGTGGCTGAGGGGTGAGGGTCCCTGCTTCTGGAATGGGCTCTGTCATCCAGCTGTTCACCATGACGCAAAGCACTCTAACTGGGAACTTCATGAAAATCCCAACCAGTGGAGAAATGTCCCAGACCTGGAAAAAGGCACCCACATCATAAGTTTTCAAGATGGAAAGGGGACTGTGCTAACCACCAAAATACTTGAACATGTAATAATAATAAAAGCAATCAGTATTCAGTGCTTTTTGATGGGGTTCTCTGTGATTAAGAAAGATAGATGGATAATGGGTAAAGTAGATGAATGGATGGATGGATGGATGGATCTAGAAATGACAGATGCATGGGGTAACTAATCAATGAATACACAACAGATGGGTGGATAGATAAGATAGATGCCTGGATGGATATTCTTTAACTGGGATGTTTCCTCAGTCTTTCTGTGTTTTCCTCAATGCAGACGTTTTTTAGGTATAATATGCACACACTGAAATGCACAGACCTTCAGTACACAATAAAATGAGTTTGGGAAAATGCACACACCCTGTCAGTCCTGTCACAGAGATTCCCTGACACCAGTTCCTCTGAGCCCCTTTCTCTGATCCCCACCCCCTGTCATAGGCAATCCAGATCTCCGTCATCACAGATTCGTTTTTTCTGTTCTTTGAGCTTCATGGAAGAGGAATCAGACATCCATGCACTCCTGTATCTGACTTCTTTGACTCGGCAAAGGTTGTTTTGGAATCCATCTGTGTGGTTGTGCTTGTTGGCAACTCCTTCAGATATTCTGCTGAGAAGCGTTTCTTTTTCTGGAATAAACTACGGTTGGTTTATCCATGCTCCCTCTCAATAGACATTTGTTTTTATTATCTTGAAAAAAGTTATTATAAACTTTTAAAGTTGTGTGTATTTGTATATACTCATGTTTTTATTTCTCTGAGATAAATATCCAGGGATTAAACTGTCAGCTCATACAGCAGGTCGATATTAAACCTCTTAAGAAACTAAATTTCCAGTAGTCATGTATGGATGTGAGAGTTGGACTATAAAGAAAGCTGAGCACTGAAGAATTGATGCTTTTGAACTGGGGTGTTGGAGAAGACTCTTGAGAGTCCCTTGGACTGCGAGGAGATCCAACCAGTCCATCCTAAAGGAAATCAGTCCCAAACATTCATTGGAAGGACTGATGCTGAAGCTGAAACTCCAATACTCTGGCCATCTGAAGAACTGACTCATTTTGAAAAGACCCTGATGCTGGGAAAGATTGAAGGCAGGAGGAGAAGGGGATGACAGAAGATGAGATGGTTAGATGGCATCACTGACTCAATGGACATGAGTTTGAGTAAATTCTGGGAGTTGGTGATGGACAGGGAAGCCTGGCATTCTGCAGTCCATGGGGTCACAAAGAGTCAGACACGACTGAGCAACTGAACTGAACTGAACTGAAGAAACAAAAGTTTTCCAAAGTGATGAATGCTCCTTTCTTCCAGTTAAGGATTTGGTGACAATACTTAACGCCGACTCTTTGCCCTAAAGTGACTAAGAAGGAAGTTCTGTCCAGCCAGACAGTCTC
The DNA here is from genome assembly GCF_001704415.2 of Capra hircus. Classification (NCBI taxonomy): domain Eukaryota; kingdom Metazoa; phylum Chordata; class Mammalia; order Artiodactyla; family Bovidae; genus Capra; species Capra hircus. The sequence continues at coordinate 5,385 of NW_017192885.1, forward strand.
CAGCCCGTGTTCTGCATGGACACGTCCACATCCAAATCCGAGTGCTTATCTTGGATTTGGCATAATAGTCTGAACCCTCCTGCTGGTCTCTGAGTATGGGCCACGAAGCAGTGATGGAGAAACCTCATCACCTTTGGTCGTGGACTCCTCTTCATCAACTCAAAACTACAATGTGTCCCTCATTTTCACTGTATTCTGATAGTTCCTGAAAGAACAAACAATATCTCCCAGGTTTTAGCTATGTCAAGATAACATAACATAGGATAGAAAAATTACTAGAAGAAAATGGGAAGAAAAGATATCAACAGGTTATCTGTGACTGAAAGAACTTATTTTCTATTTAAAAATGTTCCAAACTGTAAAATAGTGAGTGACCATGCAAAAATCACTGCAGACGGTGACTGCAACCATGAAATTAAAAGATGCTTACTCCTTGGAAGAAAAGTTATGGCCAACACAGATAGCATATTCAAAAGCAGAGACATTGCTTTGTGACTAAGGTCCATCTAGTCAAGGCTATGGTTTTTCCTATGGTCATGTATGGATGTGAGAGTTGGACTGTGAAGAAGGCTGAGCGCTGAAGAATTGATGCTTTTGAACTGTGGTGTTGGAGAAGACCTTGGGAGATCAGCCCTGGGATTTCTTTGGAAGGAATGATGCTAAAGCTGAAACTCCAGTACTTTGGCCACCTCATGTGAAGAGTTGACTCATTGGAAAAGACTCTGATTCTGGGAGGGACTGGGTGGTAAAGAGTCGTACACGACTGAGCAACTGAACTGAACTGAACTAATGCACTAACTTCTACAGAAACAGTTGTTTCCCAAACCATGATACACAAGCACATGCTGTGTTCTGGATGAAGGGGCTCCTCACTGACCCACCTCCCTCTGACACCTGCAGAGATTCACGAGAGGAGGGCTGTCTGTATGCATCTGAAGCTACAAATACAAAAATCCATCCTGTGTCCACCTCAGTCCACCAGGCTTCCCATCAATCTCCCACATGGACTTTCAAAAGATGAGAAGTGTCCACTCACCCATGCACAGGATGTGAATCTGGGCATGAACGAATCTACGGTTTGCCTCCACTGTGTCACCCACGATATCTCTTGTCTCTACAGACCAGCTGGAGGTTCCCTGGAGGTGGGGATCCTGAGTTATCTCCCCAGCAGGCATTCAGCTGGCTGGTTTGTGGAATAACTCTTCTCTATAGTCTCCTCTTTTAAACTTGGACCTACTTTCCAAGAGCTTTTCCATTCACTTATATGATGTCCAACTACGAGTCCATGAGGGTTGTTTACATGTCAGGTGACCTTCTCCCTAGAAAAAAGTGTTTCGTTTTGTTTTTCTTTTCTTTTTAGTCACCAAGCAACTACTTGAAGGCAACAAATCCTGTCAGATAATTAAAGTGCCTGTTTATTGCTTTGTTAGTGTCTGTTCTTTGTCAGATCCTGTTAGAGTTGAGATCTTCTGTTTCTTGGTGTTCAGCTGGTTTCCTCTTGCATCCTGGACATTCCATGTGCTGTGCTCTGAGACTTTGCTTCACATTTAAATCTCCTTTGTTAGCAGGCAGCCATCAACTTAGGTCTAGCATACAAGTCCTGGTTACTCTATGGACCGTGGCTTGAAATTCGATTTGCAAAAAGCCTTTGCAATTGTCTCTGGCCACCCTGCTGGAAACTACACCATGGCTGATCGGTGGTCTCACTGGGGCTCGTCACCTCAGTCCTCAGGCCTTCGGGCTACTCAGTTACCCACCAGACACGGAGTCCCCTGAGGAAGGGGCAGGTATGGTCCTCTGTTGGGCTCAGTGCTTCACTGGTTCTCAAGAAAGACTATCCTGCTGGATAAACAGGGTCCTCCATGGGCCTTTTTTTGTCTTCACCCCCTCCATGTCAGGGTCAAGGGCTTATCCAGATAGGACGCATTAGAGGTAGCGCTTCCTGTATGCATGCTGCTGCTGCTGCTGCTGCGTCGCCCACCAGGCTCCCCCGTCCCTGGGATTCTCCAAGCAAGAACACTGGAGTGGGTTGCCATTGCCTTCTCCCCTGTATATATGGGATAAAGTAAAAGGACACATCTCTGTGTGCTTTTTCACAGCTCTCTCGGTCTGACTTTATCCAACTCTGTGTTGTGATACTTGCTTTTTACAGACTGTTCGAGGTTTGTAACTCTAACCACTTGGAAGAATAGAGTGAAAAGTGTTTACTTCATCCTATCTGTAACTAGAAGTCAAGAGGCCATACTTTTTGAAATTCATTTCTTTTTTTTCATTTGTACATGCAAACAGATCTTAAGACAAAAGGGACTGTGACTCCCAAAGGGAAAGAATTAAATGAGAGGTCCCCATTTACCCACAATGTTCGAGGTAAGGGCCTTTTTATCAGCCTTATGCCTTTCAATTTGCTGAAGGAAGGTGACAGGAAAGACACTGTACAAAACAGAGAGTAATCCTTGACCATTGCCAGTGTCTTCACTGGTACTAAGGCAGATCAGAGAAGTGAAGGACATCACCAAGATGGGGGCTCAGAGTAGAAGCTCTTGGCACAGAAGTTCAGTTTCACCTTTCAGGGAAGGAAAGGCAGAGAGTCCAAAATGCAAGACAGGAGGTCAGCGTCTGAGTTGAGAGATCCCCTGGTGGTTTCTGAGTCCTCTGTAGTTTCTTCAGCTATGCAGCGAATTGCATATTAGAGAATCAGAGGTCAGCAGTAGCCCTGAGGAGGACCCACGCCTTACACACTGAAGCATGAACAGGGCTTCTGTATCAGGACAGGAGGCAGACATGGGCTGTGGGCTCCACGCCCTACTCTGAACACCAGAGATCTTACTCTGAACACCACATACTAACATGGCTATCATTCTAGATAACTGATATCTGTTTTCTAGTAACTTCATGCTACCCTTCCTGGCTTCTGACTTCTTCCTAAAACCACTTTGTTTCTGCCAAAGAACTTATATCAATTAGTTCAGATTTTCTTTGCTTAAAAATACCTGTATTTGGTTCTGATTTTCTAAAGCCTGTTTTCACTGCGTATAGCACTTTATTTTCATGGGTTTTTGGTTGTGGTTTTCCACCCCGTTGTCTTTAGCCTTCCATTACTTCTGTTGTTGTTGTTCAGTCGCTCAGTCACGTACCACTCTTTGCAACCCCATGGACTGCAGCATACTAGGCTTCCCTGTCCTTTTCTCTCTCCCAGAGATTGTCAAAATGTCCACATTTCTGCTACAGTCCCTTTAAAATTATACCTGGGCTGGATGATTTTTAACGGAAAAAACCTCTGCATGATTTTAATATGTTTTTCTCCTATTTTTGCTGTGTGGACTTTAACCATTGTGCCTCAAGGCATGACTATTATTATATTTATTTGGCTTGCAGATGGATCTGTGATTTCTTGAACCTGTGAATTGATAGCTTTTGTCAGATTTGTAAATATCTTGAACTGCCTGTCTCCATATATTGCTTCTATTTTCTCTTTCTCTCCCCCACATCTTTAAGATCCTAGGAATCAAATTAAATGTATGCTATACCTTTTCACCAAGGCCCATATAGATCTTATAACCTCTTTTCTGATATTTTCCATTCTTTTTTCTCTTTCTGGTTTATTCTGCATATTTTCTCCTGACTTATACTTCAGTTTACTAATTCTCTCTTCTACTATTTCAAATATGTTACTACACAGCTCAACTGGATTGTTATTTTTTAATAATAGACATAATAATGGTTAATTACAGATCTATAATTTCCTTTTGGTTCTATTTTGTAAAACTCAGCACTATGGTGAAATCTTCTATCTTGTATAATTTTTAAGACATATTCATCCTTTTTAAGAGCTTAAGATAGATAAACACTGCTTGTCTTACCTGGGATGTCAGGTCTTTGTTGGAGGCTGGAGGTGAGAGGAGTAGATTTTTCATGGGTTGCTGTCTTCCTCCAGACCATATCTGAGTTTCTCCAGTGCACACTTACCAGGGCAGAAGCTCACTGTGATGCTCTCAGGGCAGAAGAGGCATGAGGGTCTGCTTGTTTTCAGCATCACTGCCTGTCCAGGTCCAGCCCTTTAGATGAGTCCACAGAAGCTCCTGGCTCTCACCAGGGCCCTGCTCTTCCAGGTCAGGGTTCAGCTTCTTAGTCGCTATTTCCCTTTCCATTGCTCATTCATTCATCCCTCAGCAGCTTAGAATCTGATAAAATGCTTAGAGAGGAAATTCTGCAAGAATGCCAGCTTTTATTTCCTTTTCTCCAGGTCTTCCCTTGTCAAGTCCTAGCTGCCGACTGCATTCTGGCGCCCTTAAGGAGTTGGGGCATTTTGGTGCATTTTATATATTCATGGTGCATGTTCTTGACAAGAAAATGGGTCTGATTTGAACTACTTCAATATTGAGGGAAGCAGAGAGGTTTACTTGCTTTATTTGTGTTAGACATTGATTTCTATGTGGCCAGCAACCAGCTGTACTGTTTGTAGTTACAGCACCTGCTACTGCTCTGGGCCACACGCCCGCCCCCAGCGCCCAGGCTGGCTCACTGCACACACTCTGCCCACATAGCAGTTCACTATTCTTTCTTGCAGGGGCTTTGCTACATTTTCTCACATGACATATGTAGATATGTTTAAAAGCAACATTTAGTTAAAAATGTAGGATGAAGAAAAGAAGTTATCTTCTCCACTCATTCTTAGACCCCCACACCACCCACAAAACACAACATTAGTTTCTTTTTCAAGGAGAGTCCTTTCATTTTTTGGTAGTGTCTATTGTTCTTTATCCTCATGTTTCTAAGTAACGTACTCCTGCCACTTGGACAAATATAACAATTAGCCAACAGAGAGCTATGATCTAAATGCGGATAAAAGTCAAAATATTTGTGTTTGTATGTGGTTATCCAAGACACTTTCCAGCTGAACATCCTCTGGGAAACTTTAATCCTTCCCTCAATCTGAGAGATTAATAGGAAGAAACCCAGAGTGACTGCAGCATAAAGTTATTATGCCAAAACAAAGTTGATCTCAGCACAATAAGTCTCTCCATGTGTGGCAGCTTGATCTTTTCAAAGCTTCTGAAGCTCGTGGGGATATTACACAGAATCATGACCCTAATCTTCCATCGTCTCAACTGTGTTAATCCACATCCACCCCCAGGATCTCTCCGCCCTCTCCCCCGCTGCCTGAGCAACCTGTGCTCTTGCCGAAACTCTGACCATTGGCAGCATTTATTTGTTCACACCACCTGCAAGTCACAGACTGGAAGGCAGACTTAGAATTGTCCACGATACAATCAATTCATCATCAAATAGTCATTTCTCCCTTGCTTTGCAGAAATTCCCAACAACAACACCAAAAAAACAAACAAACAAGCCAAACTGCTGTTTTCTATTTCTTGAACTCTTTTGGGCACTGACCCCAACTCATGAACGATTCCACCTAAATGTCTACTTTCTATCCCAGTTACTCTCAGAGTTTTTTAAAGATACAATGTAAACTCTAGAAAAGCAAGTACCTCTTTTTTTTCACCACTGTATCCCCAACACTGACTGTAGTATCTGTCAGAGAATGGGACTAGATAAATACTGCTCATTTAGTGAATGGATAAATTGGTATAAATAAATCACCACCAGCAGCCTAAAGGCTCCCCATGGCCACACCTACTTTACTTCTATACCTTCTCTTCTCCTTCTGTTTCTTTATCTAAATCAATCCTCTGCATATTTTCTCTGGATTCTTACGATCCTATTACAATTGCACTTATTTCACAAGCTAGCAAGGTAATGCTCAAAATCTTTCAAGTTAGGCTTCAATAATATGTGAACCAAGAACTTCCAGATGTACAAACTGGATTTAGAAAAGGTAGAGGAACCAGAGATCAAATTGTCAATGTTCACTGGATCATAGAGAAAGCTAGGGGATTCAAAAAAAAAAAATCTGCTTCATTGACTATGTGAAAGCCTTTGACTGTGTGGATCACAACAAACTATGAAAAGTTCTTAAAGAGATAGGAACACAAGACCACCTTACCTGTCTCCTAAGAAACATGTATGCAGGTCAAGAAAAAACAGTTAGAACTGGACATGGAACAATGGACTAGTTCAAATTGGGAAAGGAGTATGACAAGGCTGTATATTGTCACCCTGCTTACTTATATGCAGAGTACATCATGCAAAATGTTGGGCTGGATGAATCACAAGCTGGAATCAAGACTGTCAGGAGAAATATCAACAACTTCAGATATGCAGATGATATCACTCTAATAGCAGAAAGTGAAGAGAAACAAAAAGGTCTCTGATGAAGGCAAAAGAAGAGAATAAAAAGGCTTTAAACTCAACATTCAAAAAGCTAAGACCATGGCATCTGGTCCCATCACTTAATAGAGGAGGAAAAGTGGAAGCACCGACAGATTTTATTTTCTTGAACTCCAAAATCACTGCAGATGGTGACTGCAGCCATGAAATTAAAAGACGCTTCCTCCTTAGAAGGAACGCTATGACCAACCTAGACAGCATATTAAAAAGCAGAGACATCACTTTGCCAACAAAGGTCTGTGCAGTCAAACGGTTTAGAGACGACGGTTTTTCCAGCAGTCAAGGACAAATGTGACATTTGGACCATAAAGAAAACCATGAAGAAGGACCAAAGAATTGATGCTTTTGAATTGTGGTGCTGGAGAAGATTCTTAAAAGTCCCTTGAACTGCAAGAAGATCAAACCAGTCGATCCTAAAGGAAATCAAACTTGAATATTCATTGGAAGGAATGATGCTGAAGCTCCACCACTTGGCCATCTGATTCAAAAAGCTGACTCACTGGAAAAGACTGATGCTGGGAAATACGGAGGGCTGGAGGAGAAGGGGGTGGCAGAGGATGAGATTGTCAGATGGCATAATTGACTCAGTGGACATGAATCTGAGCAAACTCTAGGGGATAGTGAAGGATACGGAAGCCTGGCATGCTGCAGTCCAGTACAGGGTAGAAGAGTTGGACATAACTAAGAAACTGAACAACAGCAATAACACAACATATAAAAAATGCAGCCATTAAAGACGAATATCCAGCATTCCAAGTATCATTGCACATAGACTTTAAAGTAAACTAATGCTTTGGCTATTCGAGGTTTTTTGTGTTTCCATACAAATCTTGAAATTATTTGTTCTAGTTCTGTGAAAAATGTGGCTGGTAGCTTGACAGGGATTGCATTAAATTTGTAAATTGCTTTGGGTAGTATACTCATTTTCACTATATTGATTCTTCCGATCCATGAACATGGTATATTTCTCCATCTATTAGTGTCCTCTTTGATTTCTTTCATCAGTGTTTTATAGTTTTCTATATATAGGTCTTTAGTTTCTTTAGGTAGATATATTCCTAAGTATTTTATTCTTTTCGTTGCAATGGTGAATGGAATTGTTTCCTTAATTTCTTTTTCTACTTTCTCATTATTCGTGTATAGGAATGCAAGGGATTTCTGTGTGTTGATTTTATATCCTGCAACTTTACTATATTCGTTGATTAGGTCTAGTAATTTTCTGGTGGAGTCTTTAGGGTTTTCCATGTAGAGGATCATGTCATCTGCAAACAGTGAGAGTTTTACTTCTTCTTTTCCAATTTGGATTCCTTTTATTTCTTTTTCTGCTCTGATTGCTGTGGCCAAAACTTCCAGAACTATGTTGAATAGTAGCGGTGAAAGTGGACACCCTTGTCTTGTTCCTGACTTTAGGGGGAATGCTTTCAATTTTTCACCATTGAGGATAATGTTTGCTGTGGGTTTGTCATATATTGCTTTTATTATGTTGAGGTATGTTCCTTCTATTCCTGCTTTCTGGAGAGTTTTTATCATAAATGGATGTTGAATTTTGTCAAAGGCTTTCTCTGCATCTATTGAGATAATCATATGGTTTTTATTTTTCAATTTGTTAATGTGGTGAATTACATTGATTGATTTGCGGATATTGAAGAATCCTTGCATCCCTGGAATAAAGCCCACTTGGTCATGGTGTATGATCTTTTTAATGTGTTGTTGGATTCTGATTGCTAGAATTTTGTTGAGGATTTGAGAAAGAAGAATGGAACTGGAGGAATCAACTTGCCTGACTTCAGGCTCTACTACAAAGCCACAGTCATCAAGACAGTATGGTACTGGCACAAAGACAGACATATAGATCAATGGAACAAAATAGAAAGCCCAGAGATAAATCCACACACATATGGACACCTTATCTTTGACAAAGGAGGCAAGAATATACAATGGAGTAAAGACAATCTCTTTAACAAGTGGTGCTGGGAAAACTGGTCAACCACTTGTAAAAGAATGAAACTAGATCACTTTCTAACACCGTACACAAAAATAAACTCAAAATGGATTAAAGATCTAAATGTAAGATCAGAAACTATAAAACTCCTAGAGGAGAACATAGGCAAAACACTCCCAGACATAAATCACAGCAGGATCCTCTATGATCCACCTCCCAGAATTCTGGAAATAAAAGCAAAAATAAACAAATGGGATCTAATTAAAATTAAAAGCTTCTGTACAACAAAGGAAAATATAAGCAAGGTGAAAAGACAGCCTTCTGAATGGGAGAAAATAATAGCAACTGAAACAACTGACAAACAACTAATCTCAAAAATATACAAGCAACTTCTGCAGCTCAATTCCAGAAAAATAAACGACCCAATCAAAAAATGGGCCAAAGAACTAAATAGACATTTCTCCAAAGAAGACATACGGATGGCTAACAAACACATGAAAAGATGCTCAACATCACTCATTATTAGAGAAATGCAAATCAAAACCACAATGAGGTACCACTTCACACCAGTCAGAATGGCTGCGATCCAAAAATCTGCAAGCAATAAATGCTGGAGAGGGTGTGGAGAAAAGGGAACCCTCCTACACTGTTGGTGGGAATGCCAACTAGTACAGCCACTATGGAGAACAGTGTGGAGATTCCTTAAAAAATTGCAAATAGAACTACCTTATGACCCAGCAATCCCACTTCTGGGCATACACACGGAGGAAACCAGAATTGAAAGAGACACATGTACCCCAATGTTCATCGCAGCACTGTTTATAATAGCCAGGACATGGAAACAACCTAGATGTCCATCAGCAGATGAATGGATAAGAAAGATGTGGTACATATACACAATGGAGTATTACTCAGCCGTTAAAAAGAATTCATTTGAATCAGTTCTGATGAGATGGATGAAACTGGAGCCAATTATACAGAGTGAAGTAAGCCAGAAAGAAAAACACCAATACAGTATACTAACACATATATATGGAATTTAGGAAGATGGCAATGACGACCCTGTATGCAAGACAGGAAAAAAGACACAGATGTGTATAATGGACTTTTGGACTCAGAGGGAGAGGGAGAGGGTGGGACGATTTGGGAGAATGGGAATTCTAACATGTATACTGTCATGTAAGAATTGAATCGCCAGTCCATGTCTGACGTAGGGTGCAGCTTGCTTGGGGCAGGTGCATGGGGATGACCCAGAGAGATGTTGTGGGGAGGGAGGTGGGAGGGGGGTTCATGTTTGGGAACGCATGTAAGAATTTAAGATTTTAAAATTTAAAAAAAAATAAATAAATAAATTAAAAAAAAAAAAATAAAGTAAACTAATGCTTGGGAAAGAATATGGGCCCAGAGCTGCCATGTTTATCTTACTGACCTGTTAAACAATAGTTTGACAGTAAACTAAAAGTGAAAACTGCAGTCCTATAAAAGCAAAAATAAATAAATAAAATAATATAGTCCTGTAGAAACTGACCAGTGTCATCAAGTCTTTAAAAAAGCAGATCTGAGACTTTTGTTGTACATACATTTAACTAACCAGCTTGGCATGTTTTATAAAATAGATGAATCAATTTGTTACTTCAATTGCATTTGATGTTCCAATTTTACTTTGTTTACTGAAGCCCTGACATGTGGTAAGCCTCTGTTGATACTGCCAATACTTTTCTGTTGTTTTTTCCTGTTCCAATGAGCATGCAACCCCGAGGTGTTACATCAGATGTCTGGCTCTGTGTCATAATTAATTCCAAAGGGACTTCAATGAGTCTACAATTGCAGGGGGCATACTGGCGATCACCTACGTTCGTAACATCATGCTGACATTACCTGGAAACCTACAAGTGGTGGGTTTGTCAGATGCCATCAGTAAGATCCCTCTAGAGCTCTTAGTAGGCAAGGTCCTGGGGCCCTGAGTAGAGCAAAGTCCCTATCATGACTTTGGCCACTGCTCCAATGTACAGAGCTGCCACCAGACTGTATAAAGGCAATTTTATCATTTATATTCACCCCTCAAGTCCCAGGTAACCAAATGTAACACACTTTTCCATGCAAGGGAGAGCTGCCTGATTTTTCTCACTGAGGTCTGAGGACGCCTTCTCATCTGTTCCAGCCATCTCAGCATAGTTGCCTGGATACTCAGTCTCCTCGCCTATTATTCCAATTAAAGGGCAATTTAGAGGATTTTTTTAAAAAAAAACACTAATCTGTCATGTAGAAATGTCATCAACCCTCCCTTACACTGATGTGCCAAGTGGTGGACCAAGAACTGCAGTTTAGAGACAGCTTTTCAGAGGGCAAAATAAGAGCGAGATCCCCCACTTCCTCATCCCTATTAAATGTTTACATACTAAATGCAGGGCAGCGGTCTGTGGGATGGATTTGAGAGGGGTTTTTAGTGTGTGGGGGGATGTTTCAGGTATAAACTAAGACTTTTTATTTCACAATTTAAAGATAACTAGTCCTTACTGTGAATAAATGGTCATCAGAATGATTCTGGGGAGAAAAAAGGGACAAAAACACCTCTGAATCCAAAATTCTTGGTGACTTTTCAACAAACAATGTTTGTGTTGTTTTTGAAAAGCCACAGCCCTATTGCTCTGATTCAGAGCAAATGCAAGTTATAAAAATTCACACCGGCTGTCTACCCCTCTGAATAACTCATTTTTATTGAGATATAGTTTGCATACCATAAACTGCATGTCCTTCAGGTGCACAGTCTGTTAATCTGAGACACAAGCACACGTCTGTAAAACCGTCACCTCAGTCCAGAGGGTAAATGCACAGAAGCACCCAGAGTTCCCATGCACTCCTCAGTGATCCGCACACCCCGTGCTCGAGGCCCACCCTCGGTGAGCACTGTTTGCTTTCCTTCTCTATAGACGAGTTCATCTTTTTGGGAGAGTTCTGTAAATGGGAACACAGAGCATGTATGCACTCTGACTTTTCTGACTTCTCTCACTCCAGATCAATGCAGGGATATGCCAACTTTTGTTTATTCTCCACCTGATAGTAAGCTTTGGGGTTATTTTCAGTTTTCCACTCTTACCAAAAAAGCTTCTATGGACACAATGTTCACTGTTAAGGACATAAGGCTAGGGCACATGGTGAGTGTGTGTTTACATGGTAAAGGAATTGCCAAGTCATTTCTCAAAGTGGTTGGACAATATCGCATCCCCCGCCCCGCCCCGCCCAGTAACACCAAAGAGCACCAGCTTCTCCATATCCATACCAACATCTGTTCTGGTCAGACTTTCATATTTTAGCCATTCTAATAGGCATGAGTACATCATGAGAAACACTGGGCTGGAAGAAGAACAAGCTGGAATCAAGATTGCCGGGAGAAATATCAATAACCTCAGATATGCAGATGATACCACCCTTATGGCAGAAAGTGAAGAAGAAATAAAAAGCCTCTTGATGAAAGTGAATGAAGAGAGTGAAAAAGTTGGCTTAAAGCTCAACATTCAGAAAATGAAGATCAAGGCATCTGGTCCCATCACTTCATGGGGAAATAGAAGGGGAAACAGGGGAAATAGTGACAGACTTTATTTTGGGGGGCTCTAAAATCACTACAGATGGTGACTGCAGCCATGAAATTAAAAGAGGCTTACTCCTTGGAAGAAAAGTTATGACCAACCTAGACAGTGTATTGAAAAGCAGAGACATTACTTTGCCAACAAAGGTCCGTCTAGTGAAGGCTATGGTTTTTCCAGTGGTCATGTATGGATGTGAGAGTTGGACTATGAAGAAGGCCTGAGCGCCGAAGAATTGATACTTTTGAACTGAGGTGTTGGAGAAGACTCTTGAGCGTCCCTTGGACTGCAAGGAGATCCAACCAGTCCATTTCTGAAGGAGATCAGTCCTGAGTTTTCTTTGAAGGACTGATGCTGAAGCTGAAACTCCAATACTTTGGCCACCTCATGTGAAGAGTTGACTCATTGGAAAAGACTCTGACGCTGGAAGGATGGGAAGCAGGAGGAGAAGGGGATGACAGAGGATAAGATGGCTGGATAGCATCACTGACTCGATGGACATGAGTTTGAGTAAACTCCGGGAGTTGGTGACGGACAGGGAGGCCTGGCATGCTGCAATTCATGGGGTCACAAAGAGTCGGACATGACTGAGTGACTGAACTGAACTGAACTGAATTTAGTTTTTTTTTTTTTAGTTTTATGGAATATGCTTTTGATATCAGGTTTAAAAAATCTTTAAATGTTATCTTCTAGAAATTTTATAGTGTTAGGTTTTAAAGTGAGATATTTTTCCATTTTGACTTAATTTTTGTTGAGTCATTGTGGCTCAGCTGATAAAGAATCCACCTGTAATGCGGGAGACCTGTGTTCGATCCCTGGGTTGGGAAGATCCCTGGAGAAGGGAATGGCTACCCACTCCAGTATTCTGGCCTGGAGTATTCCAGGACTGTATGGTCCATGGGGTTGCAAAGAGTTGGACATGACTGAGCGACTTTCACTTTCATTTTATTCTTCCATGTCTCTAAATTTTAAATATATGAATTGCAGTTTTAATATTTACTTCAATGTCTTTGCTAATTTTGACTCCTGTGTCTGTTCTAGTTCAGTGTTGGCTGGATTGATTTTTATCCTAATCATGGGCCTCTTTCATCTACATATATATATATTTTTTTCTTTTTTTGGTAGGCCTAGTTACCTTTGACTGTCTGACATCATGAGTTTTCTCTTGTTGGGTGCTGAATAATTTTGATTTCTTATAAATGTCCATGTGCTTTGTTCTAGAACATGGTTAAGTTACTGGGAAGTAGGTTGATTCCTTTGAATCTTGCTTTAAAAACCTTTAGGCAAGACCAGAGGACACTACTAGTCTAGTCTGATCACTCCACACAATGGAAGCACACCTCCCCCTCAGGACCCTATCCAATACCCCCGTGAATGACAGGTCATCCCGTCTCTCTGGTAGGAACAGCTGTCAGTTTCCAAAGTCCAGCATTGCCTCTGTTCTCTCTGATGCTCTCAGATGGCCATCTTCCCAGTCTTGGGTACTTATTCAGACATGTGTGGTGACTGAACACTCAGACGCCTTCTGCTGGCATCAGGGTTCTCCCTCTGCACCTCTCTCTCCTTGCCTTTCCTGCAGACCCCCGCTGCCCCTGGTTTCCCCTCCGTCTCATCTCCTCATCATGGGGAACCTGCTGGTCCTTACCTGAGGCCCCCGTGGTCCCAACCAGAGAATTCTCTGAAGGTTGTAATCTTGGAGAATCGTAGGGCTCCTCTGTTTATTTCCTGTCTTTGAGGCATTATTATCCTTTATCACCTAATATCCAGTACCTTTGAGACACACACACACATACTTTTCTTGTTTTTATATATTTATTGGTTTAGGCAAGACCACAGATCCAGTCCCTGTTACTCCATCTTGGCTAAAAGTCTAAGTCCTTCACATTTCTGATTTCTGCTAAGAGGAAATTGCTATAATCAAAGAGTAATTATTTAAATAACTCTCCACATTATAATCAGCTAAAACTACCATAAATGTTGCTCTCTGCAAATCACTACTCTTCTCATGCCAGATCACTTCATTTGTCACCTCATGTTGAGTGATAGGCGTTCCAAAGTAGGTCAGTCCTAAAAGAAGCATGCTGTTCCTCTGCCTTTCGGAGCAGACACGTCACATCAGAGGGAATATTTAGCAGAAAAAGGCACGAGCTGAAGCAAAGGTGCTGGTTCAGGCCAAGGTCTGAAGAGAGAGAAAAAACAGAAACAGAAGGAAACAAATAAAATAAAAGGAAGACAGAGACATGGAGGAAAAAGAGACAAAAAGGTAATCTCTTCACTTTGCTGCCTTAATAAAAACACAATTCAAGCCATAGAATATCTGACTGATCACAGCCATTGTGTTTCCCAGTATTTTAAGTGTACATATTACTTTCCCATTTCAATCATTTCTTGAAAACAATGTGTAGCAGAGGGAATAAAACTGACAGCAGTGGGGGAGTGCTGGATTTAGACAGAGCCCAGTGAGAAGCCTTCTAAAACAATCTCATGTATTTTGGTAGCAAGCCCTAATACACATGTTTGGAAAAGTGGATGGGGATTTTACATCTAGCCAGTTTAAATATAATTTATACTCTCTGCCTGCCTCATATTGTGTTAGGTATAAATTTGGTGCTTCCCAGTTGGCATTCAAAAGCCAGTTCAAGACAAATACTTAAGTTATTTATAAACAAAACAAAATAAAAAATATTCCCCTAGAAGCTCTGGGCAGATTCAGAATCCAATAAATCATAAAAATACTTGTTTACTATAATTATTTTCCAAGATCCCATTTGCTATAAAATTGACTAGTTTTAGTGTTCCAGATTCATGGAGTTCCCATGTGAATTATTTATGCAATAATACTCAATTAGAAGGCCTTTAAGTACTATTCACTTGACCTCAACATTCAATTATTGTAAGTTGCAGTAGCATTGTCAAAATAATTATAATTTGAAATGAGCTGAATTTAATTAAGCAACCATGGACTGATAGCTGAATTTCATAACGGACTGTAGGAAGATAAGGATGATAAAGATAATTGGATAAGGTTAGCTAAGGGAGGCACTCCTCTTGGCCTCCATCACACCTGAATTGACAGGGTTTCTTGCTATTAAAGAAGAAGTTTAGGGACTAAATCTAAGAGAGATAAGTATCTGCCATTCCACAGAATTCCCATATCAAGGTCCCTCAGCTCTGCTTCTGGAGAAATTCAATTTCCATTTCAAGAGATGTAATTCATCATCACATTATATAATTAAATAAAGACACTGTAGATCAATAATGTGTTCATTGACTTTTTTTAAAAAATGGTGATAGGTCCACTAATTTTAGACTTTTAAGATATTAGGAATACAGTATGGGGGAGGAACCCATGTAATAATGACCCTAAGATGTAGTGACATGGGTTGATGATTTCTAATATCACAAAGAGGTTATGTTTGACAATATTTTTTCTTTTTTTTGCTGGTGGGGGAATTCAGCACATACTCTATTTAGAATAAAATAGAAAAGCCCTTTCAACATCAGCTCATGAGATAAAGACAGAGAAGCTGTCCAAAAGACTCAATATTTTTTTTTTTGAATGAAGGCAGAACATTTCAGGACACCAAAATAAGTCACCCTTGGGTTTAATCAGCCAGACATTCAGGGTTTTAGGAGAAAAATAATTCTAATTATGAAGACTACTGATAGACACCACTACCCTAACTACAACTGGAGCCGTGACATAACTACACTTGATATTCATGAGAAGAAAGTCACTGGGGTGATCTGGGTGAGGGAGAGTAGGTGGGTAAGAGGTCATGATTTTGCGCAGCTGAAAACAAAACAAACAAACCAGCACTGAGGGGGAAAGAAAAGCAAGATGAAACGAAAAGATTATCATCTTATTCCAGGCCTCTGTCATATTTTGAATGGTACCAATTTACAAAAGACCAAAGACCAGGGATCAGAAGGTCTCCCATGATGCTGCGTTGTTTGGAGTTGCCTATATATTTTGGATGTGA
>NW_017192886.1:0-10067 GCF_001704415.2 Capra hircus
GATGTGGCCGGACTCTCGTGCTTCCTCTCGAGTGGAGACGGGTAAAACTTCTTGAGTTGCAGCAAGGGTGTGAAGGACCCTTTGGAAGTTCCAGATGTTAGGTGTGATTAGCCTCGAGACGCCTCACGGAAATGGGCCTCATCTCGCCTGGAAGGGAGAACCTCCTGGATTTTCTCGAGTTGCGGCAGGTGCTCTCGACTTACGACGGGGACCTCAGGGACCCGCTCTGGTGGCCTCAGGAAAGGCCAGTCCCCATGCGAGTTGCTGGGGCCTCTCGGGATTCCTCTCCCGTCGATGCTGGGCCTAAGACCTTGTGTGAGTCGGTGCCGGAACCGAGGATTCCTCTCCAGTGCTGACATGGTTCTGGGGTACTTCTGGAGTCTCCCAGGGAGTCAGTCCTCGTCTCGAGTGGGGCATGCACGTGCGCTTTCCTCCCGAGCTGTAGCAGCAGTGTCACGCTTCCCTTCGCGTGGATGAAGGAATCTGTGGCTTTCCCCGAGTCTTTCCCACGAGGCTTTCCCACGAGGCTTTCCCAGGCTGTCCCACGTGCCACCGTGGTGTGAGTCATCCTCGGCTTGAAAGTCGAGGCAGTGCAGGAAAACAGTTTTTCCCTGGAATGGACTGAGACATCTGGGGGACTCTGGGAATGTGGCACGACCCTGGAGTTCCTCTCGCCTTTCCTGTGAGAGCGCCCCCTCTTGAGATGCGATGGGAACCAGGAATTCTTTCCCGACACGCAGGGAAAGGATCCCTCCTCTCGAGCTAGGAGGCGGAAACGGGGCTCCTCTGGATGTGGGCGGGACTCTCGTGCTTCCTCTCGAGTGGAGACGGGTATGTCGGGGAACTTCTTGAGTTGCAGCAAGGGTGTGAAGGACCCTTTGGAAGTTCCAGAGGTTAGGTGTGATTAGCCTCGAGACGCCTCAGCGGAAATGGGCCTCATCTCGCCTGGAGGGGAGAACCTCCTGGATTTTCGAGTTGCGGCAGGTGCTCTCGACTTACGACGGGGACCTCAGGGACCCGCTCTGGTGGCCTCAGGAAAGGCCAGTCCCCATGCGAGTTGCTCGGGGCCTCTCGGGATTCCTCTCCCGTCGATGCCGGGGCCTAAGATCTTGTGTGGAGCGGTGCCGGAACCTGAGGATTCCTCTCCAGTGCTGACATGGATCTGGGGGTACTTCTGGAGTCTCCCCAGGAGTCAGTCCTCGTCTCGAGTGGGGGCATGCACGTGCGCTTTCCTTCCGAGCTGTAGCAGCAGTGTCATGCTTCCCTTCGCGTGGATCAAGGGATCTGTGGCTTTCCCTCGAGGCTTTCCCACGAGGCTTTCCCACGAGGCTTTCCCACAGGGCTGTCCCACGTGCCACCGTGGTGTGAGTCGATCCTCGGCTTGAAAGTCGAGGCAGTGCAGGGAAAACAGGTTTTCCTGGAATGGACTGAGACATCTGGGGGACTCTGGGAATGGTGGCACGACCCTGGAGTTCCTCTCGCCTTTCCTGTGGAGAGCGCCTCCTCTTGAGATGCGACGGAACGCCGGGAATTCTTTCCCGACCACGCAGGGAAAGGATCCCTCCTCTCAGCTAGGAGGCGGAAACGGGGCTCCTCTGGATGTGGGCGGGACTCTCGTGCTTCCTCTCGAGTGGAGACGGGTATGTCGGGGAACTTCTTGAGTTGCAGCAAGGGTGTGAAGGACCCTTTGGAAGTTCCAGAGGTTAGGTGTGATTAGCCTCGAGACGCCTCAGCGGAAATGGGCCTCATCTCGCCTGGAGGGGAGAACCTCCTGGATTTTCTCGAGTTGCGGCAGGTGCTCTCGACTTACGACGGGGACCTCAGGGACCGCTCTGGTGGCCTCAGGAAAGGCCAGTTCCCATGCGAGTTGCTCGGGGGCCTCTCGGGATTCCTCTCCTCGATGCTGGGGCCTAAGACCTTGTGTGGAGTCGTGCCGGAACCTGAGGATTCCTCTCCAGTGCTGACATGGATCTTGGGGTACTTCTGGAGTCTCCCCAGGGGAGTCAGTCCTCGTCTCGAGTGGGGGCATGCACGTGCGCTTTCCTCCCGAGCTGTAGCAGCAGTGTCGCGCTTCCCTTCGTGGATCAAGGGATCTGTGGCTTTCCCTCGAGGCTTTCCCACTTTTTTCCCACGAGGCTTTCCCACAGGGCTGTCCACGTGCCACCGTGGTGTGAGTCGATCCTCGGCTTGAAAGTCGAAGTGCAGGGAAAACAGGTTTCCCTGGAATGGACTGAGACATCTGGGGACTCTGGGAATGGTGGCACGACCCTGGAGTTCCTCTCGCCTTTCCTGTGGAGAGCGCCTCCTCTTGAGATGCGACGGAACGCCGGGAATTCTTTCCCGACCACGCAGGGAAAGGATCCCTCTCTCAGCTAGGAGGCGGAAACGGGGCTCCTCTGGATGTGGCGGAACTCTCGTGCTTCCTCTCGAGTGGAGACGGGTATGTCGGGGAACTTCTTGAGTTGCAGCAAGGGTGTGAAGGACCCTTTGGAAGTTCCAGAGGTTAGGTGTGATTAGCCTCGAGACGCCTCAGCGGAAATGGGCCTCATCTCGCCTGGAGGGGAGAACCTCCTGGATTTTCTCGAGTTGCGGCAGGTGCTCTCGACTTACGACGGGGACCTCAGGGACCCTCTGGTGGCCTCAGGAAAGGCCAGTCCCCATGCGAGTTGCTCGGGGCCTCTCGGGATTCCTCTCCGTCGATGCTGGGGCCTAAGACTTGTGTGGAGTCGTGCCGGAACCTGAGGATTCCTCTCCAGTGCTGACATGGATCTTGGGGTACTTCTGGAGTCTCCCCAGGGGAGTCAGTCTTCGTCTCGAGTGGGGGCATGCACGTGCGCTTTCCTCCGGAGCTGTAGCAGCAGTGTCGCGCTTCCCTTCGCGTGGATCAAGGGATCTGTGGCTTTCCCTCGAGGCTTTCCACGAGGCTTTCCCACTGGGCAGTCCCACGTGCCACCGTGGTGTGAGTCGATCCTCGACTTGAAAGTCGACGCAGTGCAGGGAAAATAGGTTTTCCTGGAATGGACTGAGACATCTGGGGGACTCTGGGAATGGTGGCACGACCCTGGAGTTCCTCTCGCCTTTCCTGTGGAGAGCGCCTCCTCTTGAGATGCGACGGGAACGCCGGGAATTCTTTCCCGACCACGCAGGGAAAGATCCCTCCTCTCGAGCTAGGAGGCGGAAACGGGGCTCCTCTGGATGTGGGCGGGACTCTCATGCTTCGTCTCGAGTGGAGACGGGTATGTCGGGAACTTCTTGAGTTGCAGCAAGGTGTGAAGGACCCTTTGGAAGTTCCAGATGTTAGGTGTGATTAGCCTGGAGACGCCTCAGCGGAAATGGGCCTCATCTCGCCTGGAGGGGAGAACCTCCTGGATTTTCTCGAGTTGCGACAGGTGCTCTCGACTTACGACGGGGACCTCAGGGACCCGCTCTGGTGGCCTCAGGAAAGGCCAGTCCCCATGCGAGTTGCTCGGGGCCTCTCGGGATTCCTCCCCCGTCGATGCCGGGGCCTAAGACCTTGTGTGGAGTCGGTGCCGGAACCTGAGGATTCCTCTCCAGTGCTGACATGGATCTTGGGGTACTTCTGGAGTCTCCCCAGGGAGTCAGTCCTCGTCTCGAGTGGGGCATGCACGTGCGCTTTCCTCCCGAGCTGTAGCAGCAGTGCATTTCCCTTCGCGTGGATCAAGGAATCTGTGGCTTTCCCTCGAGGCTTTCCCAGGAGGCTTTCCCACGAGCTTTCCACGAGGCTTTCCCTCAGGGCTGTCCCACGTGCCACCGTGGTGTGTGTCGATCCTCGGCTTGAAAGTCGAGGCAGTGCAGGGAAAACAGGTTTCCCTGGAATGGACTGAGACATCTGGGGGACTCTGGAATGGTGGCACGACCCTGGAGTTCCTCTCTTTCCTGTGGAGAGCGCCTCCTCTTGAGATGCGACGGAACGCCGGAAATTCTTCCCGACCACGCAGGGAAAGGATCCCTCCTCTCGAGCTAGAGCGGAAACGGGGCTCCTCTGGATGTGGGCGGGACTATCGGCTTCCTCTCGAGTGGAGACGGGTATGTCGGGGAACTTCTTGAGTTGCAGCAAGGTGTGAAGACCCTTTGGAAGTTCCAGAGTTAGGTGTGATTAGCCTCCAGACGCCTCAGCGGAAATGGGCCTCATCTCGCCTGGAGGGGAGAACCTCCTGGATTTTCTCGAGTTGCGGCAGGTGCTCTCGACTTACGACGGGGACCTCAGGGACCCTTCTGGTGGCCTCAGGAAAGGCCAGTCCCCATGTGAGTTGCTCGGGGCCTCTCGGGATTCCTTTCCCGTCGATGCCGGGCTTAAGACCTTGTGTGGAGTTGGTGCCGGAACCTGAGGATTCCTCTCCAGTGCTGACATGGATCTTGGGGTACTTCTGGAGTCTCCCCAGGGGAGTCAGTCTCGTCTCGAGTGGGGCATGCACGTGCGCTTTCCTCCGAGCTGTAGCAGCAGTGTCACGCTTCCCCGCGTGGATCAAGGGATCTGTGGCTTTCCTCGAGGCTTTCCACCGAGGCTTTCCCACGAGGCTTTCCACAGGGCTGTCCCACGTGCCACCGTGGTGCGATCCTCGGCTTGAAGTGGAGCAGTGCTGGGAAATCAGGTTTCCCTGGAATGGACTGAGACATCTGGGGACTCTGGAATGTGGCACGACCCTGGAGTTCCTCTCGCCTTTCCTGTGGAGAGCGCCTCCTCTTGAGATGCGACGGGAACGCCGGAATTCTTTCCCGACCACGCAGGGAAAGGATCCCTCCTCTCGAGCTAGGAGGCGGAAACGGGCTCCTCTGGATGTGGGCGGGACTCTCGTGCTTCCTCTCGAGTGGAGTGGCGTATGTCGGGGAACTTCTTGAGTTGCAGCAAGGGTGTGAAGGACCCTTTGGAAGTTCCAGAGTTTAGGTGTGATTAGCCTAGAGACGCCTCAGCGGAAATGGGCCTCATCTCGCCAGGAGGGGAGAACCTCCTGGATTTTCTCGAGTTGCGGCAGGTGCTCTCGACTTACGACGGGGACCTCAGGGACCCGCTCTGGTGGCCTCAGGAAAGGCCAGTCCCCTTGCAAGTTGCTCGGGGGCCTCTCGGGTTCTCTTTCCTCTCCGTCAATGCTGGGGCCAAAAACCTTGTGTGGAGTCAGTGCCGGAACCTGAGGATTCCTCTCCAGTGCTGACATGGATCTTGGGGTACTTCTGTAGTCTCCCCAGGGGAATCAGTCTTCGTCTCGAGTGGGGGCATGCACGTGGCTTTCCTCCCGAGCTGTAGCAGCAGTGTCACGCTTCCCTTCGCGTGAACCAAGGGATAAGGGGCTTTCCCTCGAGGCTTTCCCACGAGGCTTTCCCACGAGGCTTTCTGCCGGGGTCCAGCCCCGGTGGATCCAGGGAATTCGAAGGGTGGACGGCGTTGGCGTGGAAAGACTTGTTTGTTTATTAATGTAAGATTAGATTAAGAAACTATAGTGTAATAAGAAGATTAAGTGGACGAAGAGGGCTGAATAGCTTGGTTTACGCGGAAGGCCAATAAAATTCCAGACAAGGAATTTGCACCATCTACGTTGGGCCACCGGCGCCCGCTTGAATATCTAAGGGTGCCTCGCCTTAAGCTCCCTTTGGTGCGGGTCTTAACAGCCGGGGCAAGTAAGTAGACCTGGCGAGCCTCCGCGCCCCAGATGGAGATTCAGCCTGAAGTTAAAGTAAAGAGCAGAGAGAGGGAAGGGGAGAGAAGAGGAGAGAGAGAGACATGGGGGGAGCCAGAGTCCCAAGAAACCAGGCCGAGAGACTAGTTCGAGAAACTGATCCGATCCTTTATTGTTCAGAAGGCCTTTTATACTTTTGATAAAACATGGAGATCAACGGGTAACACAGAATTATGTAGCGTTCGCAGCCCAGACTCTTTCTATACATCATTTTGTATACAAAAGGTCTCAGGTGATTTACATTATCTTCTGGCCAAGAAGCTTGTTAACACTTTTTAGCTCTCTTCCTTAATGAATGTTGATTTTGTTTCCCCTGAAGTGTTTTTCTTTAATTTGCATCTCCTTAAAGCATTAAAGTTACATCTCTATAGAACAAAGGTGCAGTGGGATATAACAAAGAAGGTACTTAACTCAAAGATCTAATGTTGCTAATACCAGGTCTACTACTTGTTTTTCTATATACCAACTATATCTAAAAATAAAGGATATGAAAATTTGGCAGCAAGCATTGACTCAACAAATGAAACTTTTAATCAGTCCTATTCTAAAGATTTTGACTCTTCGGAAGCCCCTACATTCCTAGGATATTTTAAGCTTCCTGTGCCTCCTGCGGTCAGGAGGCCTCAAACAATCACACTCGCAGAGTCCTGCAGGCAGGCTAGAAAGCCATCGGAGGGGTTTTTAGATTGAAACACTCTTTCAAATGCAGAAGACTGAAACCCTGAATTGACTTTTTCCAGAAAATGTCAGAAGAGTGGAAAAGCAGAGCACAAAAGCCGGCAGATTTTTTGGGGTACATGCTTAGGAATTTCCAGAGGGGTCCCTGAAGTCTGAGCACGCCTTGCGTATGTCAGCTTCCTTCCTCATGACCTTGTCACGGGCGGGATTCCTCACACTGGCTCCCGGCATCTCACCCTTTTTAATTTTAAATAATTGATTATTTATGTTTAAAATCAGGTGCAGTTCGGTCTCGAGATTCCGAATGCTCTGCCGAAGAATCTAGACAATATAGGGAAGTATGATTATGAGGAGCAAGATTATAGACAGTAGACAGAACAGTCTTCAGAAATGAAGTTAGAGAAAGTGTGGGAAAAGTCATTGGCTTCTCCTGCGGTGGTAAAATCTAATCGGGAGTGTTCCAAGGTCTGAATCTGATTATGAAGTTTCCCTAAGTCTAAACTAATATCTGAGCTGTTCCAAAATACCTAAACCTTGATTTTTTAACATATTGGGCATTTACACTTGTTGAGTCAATGATTGCTGTTGTAGTAACAATAACAGTTGTTGTAACACAGCAAGAACATAATTATCATATCAATAAGTTGTTACAGTTATAGGACATCTTTAAAACCACAGAAGAGCAGACATTACTTTGAGGAGTTAAACAAGATGAAAACATCCATGGTTCACAAGTCGCTACATTAGGTACATTAAGTTTTCTGGAATCATTGGTGAAAAGAAGAACATAAGGAGAGGATAGACAAGCCAAAATAGAGTAAATAGAGTCATTTTCTGGTTGGAGTTTGTGCTGCAGCAGCTGTTAGTCCTGCCGGGATCTTGATGTTTCTTTTGCCTCTTTTGCCGGTAGGAGCAGCGGCCTTCACCCCGCCCTCTGACACTGGCGCTGTTATGGGGCTGCGAGTGCGGTGCACTGGGTTCCGTCAGTCAGGCTGGCCCCCCGCAGCTTTTGGTGCGCGGCTGTTTCCCGCGGTGGTGGTGGCAGAGAAGTTCCCTTTTTCTTTTGTGGCGAATCAGTCTGTCCGGGATCCAAGTTGACGAATCTGCACCCTGTGGAAAAAAAATATAAACACTTCCTCGACCCGCAGTAAATTTTGGGTCGGGATCTTTTTGTTATCTGGAGGAGATCTTTTTGCTTTACTAATGGCTTTTTATTTTACTGTTTCAAACGAATCAGCATTTAACTTATTACAAAGAGAACATGTTGTAAAATCTGATGGGGGAAAACTATACTTAATTTCTCTCTTTTTAATTTTTGAATTAACAAAGCACGTGAGGGTAAATGATGCAAGATCTGATCACAAGAATTTCCTATAGCAATCTGCCAATCATCAAACATTTGAAAAGCATCAAGTTGTTCTCTGTTATATGGAAGTGCAATTTTTGATGGTTCTTTATTAAACAATTTAATAAATCAGTATATTTGAATTAATCTTTTTAATTAATATGTCAGTAATTTTTCCTTAGGCAGAGGCCACTGTTCCACCCACACCGGATCTTGAAATTTTCATGTAATGGGGTAGGCAGCAAAAACAATGGCCTTCATTATAAATTTGGATATCCCAATCCAGTATATAGCTTGCAAGGAGTTGGGCAAATTAGCTCAATTATTCTTGTCTGTTGTTTACCCAATCCTTTTGATGGATCATAGCCGATCTGCAGCATCTGAGAGGTCACTTTATCATCAGGGCTAAAAAGTAACACTCCCATTTGAGATAGCATGTCCCTCCCCCACAGGGTAAGGGGGAGTGAAGGGACTACATACGGTTGGAAAGTTCCACGGGTGTCCTCAAATTGCCAATCTAAAATTTTTGCACTTTTGGCTACTGTGGGGGCTCTTCCTATCCCCACCAAGTTATTTTCAGTAGTATGTGTGGGCCAGGAGGTGGGCCAGGAGCTAGGCCAGTCTTTTCCTGAAATGCAAGAAACGTCTGCTCCTGTGTCTAATAACCCCACAATAGACTTGCCATTAATCAGAATAGTTTTCATAGGCCGTTTCTGAGTAATTTTTGTTATCCAAAAAACCATATCACTAGACCCAAATATAAGAAGCAAGAAAAGAGGTGTTACACAATATCTTTATAAGCTTTTCTAATGATCTTTTTATAACCCAAATCTGGTCTATAGCCTTTTAGATGACAAGTAACCATTTAATCTTAGCTTGAAAACTTCCAGCAACGGGGAGCTCACTATTCACCAAGGTTTTAAACTCTCTCTCACCTCTTACTCTATAGCATTTTTATCCTGCATACCACTTTTTCTAACTCCTTTTCAGTAGTATATGTTGGCCAGGAGCTGCGCTAGTCTCTCAGCAATGTAAGAAACGTCTTGTCTATTGTCTAACAGCCATGACATTTTATATCTTTGAATTAAAAAATCTTTTAAAGGCCTAGAAGCTGCAATTTTTTGCACCCAAAAAGCTAGATCTAGATCCTCTGGGGCTTTTTTTGTCTGGTTTTTCTGTTTGGTAATAAGGTAAAAGCAAAAGCTGTGCTATTATTTTTTTTTAATTTTTATTAATTGCACAGTTTTAGCAGGTGGCGAGATCAAAACTTCAGTTTTTTCAGTATAATCAGAATTTACTACACAAGACACTACCGAAATTTCTTGAAAAGAAAGCAAGCTATGCCCCAGTACAAGTCTTACAATGTCCTCAGGCAGGGGACTAGCCACTCTCATTGGAATCTGAGTCACTGGCACATCAGGGGTTAATATTATTGAAGTGGTGGAACTGAGGTCTAGGCCTGAGCTACCTGGGGTTGTTTGGTACGGGTTGTTGTGTCTGTTTAGCAGGACATTTTGGCAAAACATGTTCTATTTGGCCTCAAGAGAAACATTTTGCATTTGTAAAGTCCTTTTTATTACGAATATTTTTTTTTTCTGTTTTTCTTTTTTTCTTTTTTTTTGTTGGGTGAGGCCCCTCCTGAGGGGATTTTATGCAAGGAGCAAGCTCTGTTTTAAAAGCTCTTTTGCTCAAAAATATTGTCACTATCGTTTTCAAACTTAAGCAATGTTCTGGGAGGCTTTGGATATAAAGTGGGGAGTTCTTAAGCCCTGGGGAGGCGCAAGCAGAGGTTGCAGTGGTCGCCTTAAA
Organism: Capra hircus; assembly: GCF_001704415.2. NCBI lineage: Eukaryota > Metazoa > Chordata > Mammalia > Artiodactyla > Bovidae > Capra > Capra hircus. The sequence continues at coordinate 9,526 of NW_017192886.1, forward strand.
TAAGATAACTTTTTTAAAGGTTTGGTTTGTGTAGAGGGGGAGGGGCTCTCCAGGGCGCTCGGCCGCTGCGTCCTGTAAGCACCCTCCTTCCTCGGGAGGAAGAGGAGTCTCTCTCCTTTTGTTTGCCAATGGCAGAAAATACGATCTGCATAGAAGGTGGAGACCCACTACCATTTACCGCTATAGCCTCTCCCATAGGCTATCTAACAGCCTCATGACAGGGGTCCAGAACATTTGTAATCATATTTTACAGAGCAAAAGCATTTACAGGCCCATGCAAAGTATAGTAAGTTTTTAGCTGTTTTCCTACTCTCTCCCAGGTGTCTAAGTTAACAGTGCCTTCTTCTGGAAACCAGGGACACTGTTCTTGTACAAAGGAAAAAAATGAATGAATATTGGAATTTTTAACTTTAATTCCTCGTTTAGTTAGTAACTGCAAGATTACTCCTATAAAAAGCTGTCTTTCTTTTGATTCACTGTTACCCATGTCAGAAAATTAAGTCTTATAGAAAAGTCTACCTCAACAAAAGGTTTTACCTCTG
>NW_017192887.1:0-10066 GCF_001704415.2 Capra hircus
GCCAAGGGCTTCAGCAGTGAGAGCTCTGGCAGAGGGAAGCGAAGGGCAACTGCAGGGCTCCTCCAGCGGTTGCTTGGCCGCCCAGAATCAGCCCCGCACACACGGAGGCTGATTCCTTGGGCGCCCAGAAAGTGTATGACAGACGTAGGTTCCCTAGCACTCTCCTCCCTAACAGAGACATGTGCAGGTGTTTGGGGCCTGATCCTGCGTGTCTGGGTTCCCGCCCACAGCCCCAACTCAGGGGAAGCAGCCCCTGAGGCAAGACCTGCTTGAGGAGCCCTGCGCCCCCGCCTGATAGGCGAGTGCACAGCCAGCAGGGAAGCGAGCCTCCTCGGGGAAGAGGAGGCAGCCAGTCCCCTTCAAGCTGAAAGCCCTGCTTACACGAAGCTAAGTGCGCCTCCAGTACGGCAGATCTCTAGCTCTGTTCAGAGGCCCGATCTGGCAGAGTTCCTGGCGCCAAGATGCTCTGCTATAGGCGAGCCTTGCGCAGACTTGCCTTCCTTTTAGGCTCCCTCCCCAGGAAGGAGCAGGCTGTGTGAGGCTGGGAGACGCCACTGGCGCCTTCCTGGCTTCAGATCTGCCCCTGCCTTGCCTTTGCACTTAGGTCCCAAGCGTCCTTGAGGAGGGCTTAGGGGCTGGTGCTTTGCACACTGCCAAGGGCTCCAGCAGTGAAAGCTCTGTCAGAGGGAAGCGAACGGCAACAGCAGGGCTCCTTCAGCGGTTGCTTGGCCGCCCAGACTAAGCGCCGCACGGAGAGCACCAGGCTCCCAGGGCCCCTGGCTGGGGTTTTCAGCCCCGCACACACGGAGGCTGATTCCTTGGGCGCCCAGAAAGTGTATGACAGACGTAGGTTCCCTAGCACTCTCCTCCCCAGCAGAGACATGTGCAGGTGGTTGGGGCCTGATCCTGCGTGTCTGGGTTCCCGCCCACAGCCCCAACTCAGGGGAAGCAGCCCCTGAGGCAAGACCTGCTGGAGGAGCCCTGCGCGCCCGCCTGATAGGCGAGAGCACAGCCAGCAGGGAAGCGAGCCTCCTCGGGGGAAGAGAAGGCAGCCCAGCCCCGTCAAGCGGTAAGCCCTGCTTGCAGGGAGCTAAGTGCGCCTCCAGTACGGCACAGCTCTAGCTCTGCTCAGAGCCCCGATCTGGCAGAGTTCCTGGCGCGAGGCTGCTCTGCTGGGGGCTAGCCTTGCCCAGACTTGCCTTGATTTTAGGCTGCCTCCCTAGGAAGGAGCAGGCAGCAGGAGCCTGGGAGACGCCACTGGCGCCTTCCTTGCCTCAGCTCCAATCCTGCCTTGCCTTTGCACATAGGTGACAGGCGTCGTTGGGGAGGGCTTAGGGGTTGGTGGGTTTCACACTGCCAAGGGCTTCAGCAGTTGAGAGCTCTGTCAGAGGGAAGGGAAGGGCAACTGCAGGGCTCCTCCAGCGGTTGCTTGGCCGCCCAGAATCAGCAACCGCACCAAGAGCACCAGGCTCCCAGGGCCCCTGGCTGGGGTCTTCAGCCCCGCACACACGGAGGCTGATTCTTTGGGCGCCCAGAAAGTGTATGACAGACGTAGGTTCCCTAGCACTCTCCTCCCCAGCAGAGACATGTGCAGGTGGTTGGGCCTGATCCTGCGTGTCTGGATTCCCGCCTACAGCCCCAACTCAGGGGAAGCAGCCCCTGAGGCAAGACCTGCTGGAGGAGCCCTGCGCCCCCACCTGATAGGCGAGTGCACAGCCATCGGGGAAGCGAGCCTCCTCGGGGAAGAGGAGGCAGCCCAGCCCATCAAGTTGAAAGCCCTGCTTGCACGAAGCCAAGTGCCCCTCCAGTACGGCAGAGCTCTAGCTCTGCTCAGAGCCCCGATCTGGCAGAGTTCCCGGCGCGAGGCTGCTCGCCTGGGGGCCGAGCCTTGCCCAGACTTGCCTTGCTTTTAGGCTCCCTCCCCGAGGAAGGAGCAGGCTGCGCGAGCCTGAGAGACGCCACTGGCGCCTTCCTGACCTCAGCACCGCTCCTGCCTTGCCTTTGCACTTAGGTGCAAGGCGTCCTTGTGGAGGCTTGGGGGCTGGTGGGTTGCACACTGCCAAGGGCTACAGCAGTGAGAGCTCTGTCAGAGGGAAGGGAAGGGCCACTGCAGGGCTCCTCCAGCGGTTGCTTGGAGGCCCAGACTCAGTGCCTCACGGAGAGCACCAGGCTCCCAGGGCCCCTGGCTGGATTCTGCAGCCCTGCACACCCCCGAGGCTGACTCCGTGGGGCGCCCAGCAGCTGCCTCACACACCTAGCTTCCCTAGCGCTCTCCTACCCAGCAAAGTCGTGTGCAGCTGGTTGCCGCCTGCCCCTTGCATTCTGTGTTCCCCCCATAGCCGCAGCTCGGGAAGAAGCCCCTGATCGAAGACCTGCAGGAAGCCCAGAGCGCCCCCGCCTGGTAGCCCAGTGAACAGCATGCATGGAAGCGAGCCTCCTCGGAGGAAGAAGAGGCATCCCAGCCCCGTGCGGCTAAAGCCTTGCTTGGACGGAGCTGACTGCGTCTCCACTACGGCAGAGCTCTAGCTCTGCTCAGAGGCCCGATCTGGCAGAGTTGCTGGCGCCAGGCTGCTCTGCCCCGGGCGAGCGTTGACCAGACTTGTCTCCGGTGCTAGGCTTCCTGCCCAGGAAGGAGCATGCTGCGGGAGGCTGGGAGTCGCCACTGTCACCATCCTGGCCTCAGCTCCACTCCTACCTTGCCTTTGCACGTAGGCCCCTGGTGTCCTTGGGGAGGGGTTAGGGGCCGGTGGCTTGCACACTGCCAAGGGCTCCAGCAGGGACAGGCTCTGTCAGAGGGAAGGAAGGGCAAGTGCAGGGCTCCTCCAGCGGTTGCTTGTCCACCCAGGCTCAGCGCCGCACGGAGTGCACCAGGCCCCCAGGGCCCTGCCTGGGGTCTGCAGCCCCGCACACCCGGAGTCTGACCTCGTGGGCGCCCAGCAGCTGCCTCACACTGGAAGGTTCCTTAGCGCTCTCCTCCCCAGCCGAGACGTGTGCAGCTGGTTGGGGCCTGCCCCTTCATGTCTGGGCTTCCGCCCACAGCCCCAGCTCAGGGGAAGCAGCCCCTGAGGCAAGACCTGCAGGAGGCGCAGAGCGCCCCAGCCTGGAGGCCGAGTGAACAGCATGCGGGGAAGCAAGCCTCCTCGGGCAAAGGAGAGGCAGCCCAGCTGCGTACGGCTAAAGCCCTGGCTTGGCTGGAGCCGAGTGCACCTCCAGTACGGCAGAGCTCCAGTTTCTGCTCAGAGGCCCGATCTGGCAGAGTTCCTGGCTCGAGGTTGCTCTGTCCTGGGAGAGGCTTGCCCAGACTTGCCTCGCTGCTAGGCTTCCTGCACAGGAAGGAGCAGGCTGCGCGAGGCTGGGAGATGCACTGGCGCCTTCCTGGCCTCAGCTCCGCTCCTGCCTTGCCTTTGCACCTAGGCCCCAGGCGTCCTTGGGGAGGTCTCAGGGGCCGGTGGCTTGCACACAGCCAAGGGCTCCAGCAATGAGAGCTCTGTCAGAGGGAAGGGAAGGGCAACTGCAGCGCTTCAGGTGTGCTTGGCCGCCCAGACTGAGTCCCCTCGGAGAGCACCAGGCATGAAGGCCCCTGGGCTGGCATCTGCAGCCCCCAACCTGGAGACTCACTCTGTGGGCTCCATGCAGGTGCCTGAGTGACGTAGGTTCTCTAGCGTTCTCCTCCCAAGTGGAGATGTTGCAGGTGTTTTGGGGCTGCTGCAGCGTGTCTGGGCTCCTGCCCAAAGCCCCAGCTCAGGGGAAGCAAACCCTGAGCCAAAACCCTGATGGAGTTGCGGCCCCCCCATCCCCCCGCTGGAAGCTGAGTGCAGAGAATGCGGGGAACCGAGCCTCCTCGGGGAAAATGAGGCAGCCCAGCCACGTGCGGTTGCAAGCCCTGGTGGGTGGAGCCCTGTGTGCCTCCAGTAAGGCAGAGCTCAAGCTCTGCTCAGTGGCCTGATCTGGCAGTGTTCCTGGCGCGAGGCTGCTCTGCCTGGGGCGAGCCTTGCCCAGACTTGCCTCACTGCTAGGCTTCCTGCCCAGGAAGGAGCAGGCTGCACGAGGCTGGGAGACTCCAATGGTGCCTTCCTGGACTCAGCTTCTGCTCCTTCCTTCCCTTTGAACCTAGGCCCCAGATGTCCTTGTGGAAGAGTTAGGGGCCAGTGGGTTCCAATCTGCAGAGAGCTCTAGCAGTGAGAAGCTCTGTCAGAGGGATGGGAAGTGAAACTGCAGGGCTCCTCCAGCTTTGTTTGGCCGCCCAGACTCACCGCTGTACTAGGGAGCACCAGGCTCCCTGGGGGCTGTGGGATGGGGTCTGTAGCCCCCCACACCCGGAGGCTGACTCCGTAGGCGCCTGGCCAGTGTGCCTGAAAAACGTGGGTTGGGGAGTGCTCTCCTTCCATCAGAGAAGTGCACAGGTGGTTTGGGCCTGGCCCTGCATCTCTGGGCTCCCGCCCACAGCCTCAGCTCAGGGGAAGCAGCGCCTGAGCCAAACCTGATGGAAGCGGTGCAGGAGAGATGAGGCCCTTTTATGCTGAGGCATATCCTGGCAAAACGCACATTCCCTCTGGAACTTCGAAATGGTACTTCACATTTTTGCTGCAACTCAGGAACTTTCCCAGCAATCCGATCTCCACTCGAGAGAAAGAAAGAGGGTCCAGCAAACCACAAGAGGAGCCTCATTTCCACCTCTTAATTGGAGATGAGAGATCCTTTCCCTGCTTCGTCGGGAAAGGATTCCTGGCGTTCACGTCGCATATTAAGAGGAGGCGGTCTCAATGAGAAAGTCGAGAGGAACTACAGGGTTCGTGCCCCATTGCAAAAGTCCCCCAAATGTCTCAGTCCACTCGGAGGGACCTGATTTCCCTGCACTGCTTCGAATTTCACACCGAGTATCGAATCAAAAACGGTGTCACAGGTGACAGCACTGTGGGAAAACCTCGTGGGAAAGCCTCAAGGAAAAGTCACGGATCCCTTTAGTAAGGCGATGGGAATCCTGACACTGCTGATACAGCACGGGAGTAAAGCGGACGTGCATGTCCCCACTCGAGAGGAGGACTGAGTCCACTGTGGAGATTCCAGAAGAACCCCAAGATCCATGACAGCACTGGAGAGGAATCTTCAGGTTTCAGCCCCGAGTCCACACAAGGTCTGAGGCCTCGGCATGGACTGGGGGAGAAATCCGAGTGGCCCCTAGCAACTCGAATGGAGACTGGCCTTACCTAAGGCCACCAGAGCGAGTCCTTGAGGTCCCCGTCGAAACTCGAGAGGCACCTGTCGCAACACTAGAAAATCCAGGAGGTTCTCCCCTCCAGGCGAAATGAGGCCCATTTCCGCTGAGGCCTTCGAGGCTAATCACACCTAACCTCATGAACTTCGAAAGGGGCCTTCACACCCTTGCTGCAACTCAAGTAGTTCCCAGACATACCCCGTCTCCACTCGAGAGGAAGCACGAGGTTCCCGCCCACATCCAGAAGAGCCCCGTTTCCGCCTCATAGCTCGAGATGAGGGATCCTTTCCATGCTTCGTCGGAAAGAATTCCCGGGCGTTTCCATCGCATCTCAAGAGGAGGTACTTTCAACAGGAAAGGCGAGAGGAACTCCAGGATTCAGCCACCATTTCAAGAGTCGCCCAGATGTGTTAGTCCATTCCAGAGGAACCTGTTTTCCCTGCACTGCCTCGACTTTCATGCCGAGGATCGACTCACAACACGGTGGCACGTGGGACACCCCTGTGGGAAAGCCTCGAGGGAAAGCCTCGAGGGAAAGCCACAGATCCATTGATCCACCCGATCGGAAGCATGACAGTGCTGCTACAGCTCGGGAGGAAAGCGCACGTACATGCCCCCATTCGAGACTAGGACTGATTCCCATGGGGAGACTCCAGAAGTACCCCAAGATCCATGTCAGCACTGGAGAGGAATCCTCAGGATCCGGCCCCGACTCCACACAAGGACTCAGGTCCCGGCATCGAAGAGAGCGGAATCCCGTGAGGTCCCCTAGTAAGTCGCATGGGGACTGGCCTATCATGAGGCCACCAGAGCGGGTCCCTGAGGTCCCTGTCACAAGTCGAGAGCACCTGCCACAACTCGAGAAAATCCACGAGGTTCTCCCCTCCAGGCGAGATGAGGCCCATTTGCACTGAGGCGTCTCGAGGCTAATCACACCTAACCTCTGGAACTTCCAAAGGGTCCGTCACACCCTTCCTGCAACTCAAGAACTTCCCCGACATACCAGTCTCCACTCGAGAGGAAGCACGAGGGTCCCTCCCACATCCAGAGGAGCCCCGTTTCTGCCTCGTAGCTCGAGATGAGGGATCCTTTCCCTGCTTCTTCCGGAAAGAATTCCCGGCGTTCCCTTCGCATCTCAAGAGGAGGTGCTCTCCACAGGAAAGGCGAGAGGAACTTCAGGGTAGTGCCACCATTTCGAGACTCCCCCAGACGTCTCAGTCCATTCCACAGGAACCTGTTTTCCCTTCACTGCCTCGGCTTTCACGCCGAGGATCGACTCACACCACCGTGGCACGTGGGACAGCCCTGTGGGAAAGCCTCGTGGGAAAGACTCGAGGGAAAGCCACAGATCCCTTGGTCCATGCAAGGGGAAGCGTGACACTGCTGCTACAGCATGGGAAGAAAGGGCACGCTGATGCCCCCACTCGAGACGAGGCCTCACTCCCTTGTGGAGACTCCAGAAGTACCCCAAAATCCATGTCAGCACTGGAGAGGAATCCTCAGGTTCCGGCCCCGACTCCACACAAGGTCTTAGGCCCCGGCATCGACGGGAGAGGAATCACGAGAGGCCCCCTAGCAACACGCATGATGACTGGCCTTTCCTGCGGCCGCCAGAGCGGGTCCCTGAAGTCCCCGTCGTAACTCGAGAGCACCTGCTGAAACTCGGGAATATCCAGGAGCCTCTCCATTCCAGGCGACATGAGGCCCATTTCCGCTGAGGCATCTCGAGACTAACCACACCTAACCTCTGGAACTTCCAAAGGGTCCTTCACACCCTTGCTGCAACTCAAGAAGTTCCCCGACATACCCGTTCCTCTTCACATTCTGCCATAATGGTGGTGTCATCTGCATATCTAAGTTGATTGATATTTCTACCGGCAATCTTGATTCCAGCTCATGTATCTTCCATCCCAGCATTTTTCATGATGTACTCTGCATATAAGTTAAATAAACAGGGTGACAATATACAGCCTTGACATACTCCTTTTCCTTTTTGGAACCAGTCTGTTGTTCCATGTCCTGCTCTAACTGTTGCTTCCTGACCTTCATCCAGATTTCTCAAGAGGCAGGTTAGGTGGTCTGGTATTCCCATCTCTTTCAGAATTGTGGCTAAGACAACAGTATAAGGACCTTTCCGATGTCAGGCCAAGGAATTGTGTTTCCAGTCATTGAGCCACACCTGATCACTGAGCACAAATTCATGAATCTCTTCCTCAAGGGGGAATGATATTCTTTTTTATACAAACTTAGTTACCTGATTTATTACCTTACCTAATTGTTCCATCTGCTGTGAAATCCCACCCCCTTACTTGTGGCAAATCTGCTAACACCTGCCTCACTGTGGGAGGGGGTCTCCCATAGAAAATTTCATAAGGACAACAACTATGGGAACGTGCGGTAACCCGTAATATGAGTAAGTCTGCCGGAAGCAAGCCCATCCATGTACAGTCAGTCTCTATGATCCATTTTGAAAGTGTCTCTTCAAGAGTTTGGTTGTTTCTTTCCACCATTCCAGAACACTGGGGCCTATATGCTGTATGTAATTTCCACTGATATTTAGAGCTTCACATACCTGTTAATTAACGCGGCTACAAAGACAGGGCCATTGTCGGATTCTATACTGGTTGGAAACCCAAGTCTGGGAATTATTTCTCAAATCAGCGAGCTACTTCATTTTCTTTTTCAGATCAGGTAGGGAAGGCCTCTGCCCAACCGGAGAAGGTACCTACTATTCTAGTAAGTCATGATAACAGGTGACTGCCTTTGCTTCCCCGAAGGACACTCGCTTTCCCTGCATCCTGAGAACTCCACGTCTCAGCCAGTTGGAAAAGCGCTTCTTGGAGGTCATTATTCAGGGGCAATTTCCCCTGGAGCCCGGGGCCATAGGGAGCGGCTCCACACTCCCAGAGAAAGGCAGAGCCACAGCCACACATCTGTCCCATCCCCTTTGCTCTGTAGGAGAGCTCTAGTGAGCCTAGGTCTGTCAGGAAAATTCTTGGCTCCTATGGGGACACATTCTATGTGTGAAACTGCATCCAGGACCTAGGGGCCACAGGGCGCCTGTTTCTCTCGGGGGCGGAGGGGTGGGGGCCTGAAGCAGTGCGGCCCAGCAACAGCTTCCACATCCATCCAATTGCTCTTTTCTTACCTCTGATAGAACTAGCTTTGTTCCAGTCTTTGGCAATTTGGAGGCAAGCGGGCCCCACTTCCTCCCCAAGGAAGCATGGGACCTACTTTGAGTGGAAAGGCCCCTCACGGAGCTGAACCCAGGAAAGCACCCAGTCATGTCTGACACATTCCTGCATCCTGCTTCTTCATGAGCAATACTGCTATAAGCTAGGAATGTCTTTCCAAGGCTCAGAAAGGACAGGGGAGATGCATGGTGCTGCCTCTGGAATTTCGGTCCTCTGAGCAGACCTGGAGGTCTCCCCTTGAAGAAGCTAACCAGTTTCTTCCAAATACAGGCTTGCAAACACACACTGGGTGGCTGCCTCTTCTTCCCTGAAGGACGATCACTTTCCCCGCATCCTGTGAACTCTGCATCCCAGCCTGCTGGAAAAGCGCTTCTTGGAGGTCATTTTTCAGGGACAATTTTTCCTTGGAGCCCGGGCCGTAGGGAGGGCCCCATGCTCGCTGGGAAAGGCAGAGTCACATCCACAGTCTGTTCTACCCCTTTTGCCCTGTAGGAGAGCTCTAGTGAGCCTAGGTCTGTCAGGAAAATTCTTGTCTCCTACGGGGACACACCCTGTGTGTTAACCTGCATATCGGACCTAGGGGCCACAGGGCGCCTGTTCCTCTCGGGGGGACCCTGAAGTGGTGCGGCCCAGCAACAGCCTGAACATCCATCCGATTGCTCTTTCCTTCCTTCTGATAGAGCTAGCTTTGCTTCTCGCTTTGGCATTTCGGAAGCTAGGGGGAGCCCCACCGCTGTTGTCCTGGGGTCTATTGGAGGTACCAAGTCTATTGGACCCCAGCATGGCACCCGACCCCCTCAGACACACTCCCGCAGCCTCCTTCCCCATGGGCAGGACTGTTCTGACCTAGGAATGTGTTCCCAAGGCTCAGAAAATGCAGGGAGACACACGGCCCTGACTCTGGAACTGAGGCCGTTGGAGCAGGCCTGGAGGTCTGACGTCTGAGACGCCAAAACACTTGCTGCAAGATACAGGTGTGAAAACACACTCTCTGGGGCTGCCTTTCCTTCCTCCAAGGAAGAGAGCTCTTCCAGTCTCCTCCGTGCTGAGTCATACAAGGCTGGAAAGGTCTGGCTTAGAGGACATTTCTCAGCGGCAATGGCCCCTGAGGCCCTGCACCAGGGAGGATCCTACCCTCCCAGGGGAAGTCAAAGCAACCTCCAAACAGCTGTTCTATCATGTTTCCTCTGCAGGAGGGAGCTAGTGAGCCCAGGTCTGTCTGGAACGTTCTTGGATCCTGCGGGGAAATCATCCTGGGAGCCCACCTGGATACCAGTCGTAGGGGCTAAAATTTGCATTTTCCTTCCTTGGAGCCCTAACGCAGTACAGCCTAGCAACTGCTTGAAAATCCATCCTGTTGCTGTTTTCTTCCCTCTGACAGAGCGAGCTTTGCTCCCCATTTTGGGATTTCAGAAGCAAGGTGGTGGCCTGCAACTCCTTGCCTGGGTCCATTGGAGGTGCAAGGTGCCCTCGACCAGGTGACCCAGCATGACACCTGGCCCCTCAGACACACTCCCGCAGCCTGCTTCCCCATGGGCAGGGACTGCTCTCACCTAGGAATGTGTTTGCAAGGCCAGGAGAACTGCAGGGAGACACAAGGCCCTGATTCTGGCATTGAGTCTGTTGGAACAGGCCTGCAGGTCTTACTCAGGGGCTG
>NW_017192888.1:0-10066 GCF_001704415.2 Capra hircus
AGATGTAATTAGCCTCGAGACACCTCATTGGAAATGGGCTCATCTCGCCTGGAGGGGAGAACCTCCTGGATTTTCTCGAGTTGCGGCAGGTGCTCCCGACTTACGACGGGGACCTCAGGGACCCGCTCTGGTGGCTTCATCAAAGGCCAGTCCCCATGCCAGATGCTGGGGGGCTTCTCTTGATAACTCTCCTGTTGATGCCCGGGCCGAACAACTTGTGTGGATTCGGGGCCGGAACCTGACGTTTCCTCTGCAGTGCTGACATGGATATTGGGGTTCTTCTGGAGTCTCCCCTGGAGAGTCAATCCTCCTCTCAAGTGAGGGCACGCACGTGTCCTTTCCCCCGAGCTGTAGCAGCAGGGTCACGCTTCCCGTCGTGTGGATCAAGGGATCTGTGGCTTTCCCTGGAGGCTTTCCCACGAGGCTTTCTCACAGGGCTTTCCTCGTGCCACCGTGGTGTGAGTTGATCCTCAGCGTGAAAGTCGAGGCAGTGCAGGGAAAACAGGTTCCTCTGGATTGGACTGATGCTGGGAGCCAGTATGAGGACTCCCGCCCGTGATAACGTCATGAGGAAGAAAGCTGACATAGGCATGGTGTGTTCAGACTTCAGGGACCCCTCTGGAAGTTCCTACGCACATACCCCAACAAAAATCTGCTGGCTTTTTTGCTCTGCTTTTCCACTCTTCTTACATTTTCTGGAAAAAGTCAATTCAGGGCTTTAGTCTTCAGCATTTGAAAGAGTGTTTCAATCCAAAAACCCCTCTGAATGCTTTCTAGCCTGCCTGCAGGACTCGTACAGCTGGGCATGTGATTGTTTGAGGCCTCCTTTCCCCAGGAGGCACAGGAAGCTTAAAGCATCCTAGGAATGTAGGGGCATCTGAGGAGTCAAAATCTTTATAATAGGACTGATTAAAAGTTTCATTTTTTGGGTCAATGCTTGCTGCTAAAATTTTCATATCCTTTATTTTTAGATAGAGTTGGTATATTAAAAAAGTAGTAGACCTGGTATTAGGAACATTAGATCTTTGAGTTAAGTACCTTCTTTGTTATAACCCACTGCAACTTTGTTTTATAGAGATGTAACTTTAATGCTTTAAGGAAATGCAGATTAAAGAAAAACACTTCAGAGGAAACAAAATTAACATTCATTAAGGAAGAGAGCCAAAAAGTGTTTAACAAGCCTCTTGGCCAGAAGATAATGTAAATCACCAGAGACCTTTTGTATACAAAATGATGTACAGAAAGAGTCTGGGGTGCGAACGCTACATAATTTTGTGTTACCATTGAACTCCATCTTTTATCAAAGTATAAAAGGCTTTATGAACAATAAAGGATGGGGCCAGTTTCTCGGGCCAGTTTCTCGAACTAGTCTCTCGGCCTGGTTTCTTGAGACTCAGGCTCCCCCCGTGTCTTTTTCTCTCTTTCTTCTTCTCTCCCTTTCCTTCTCTCTGCTTTTTACTTTAACTTCAGGCTGAATCTCCACCAGGGCGCGGAGGCTCGGCAGGTCTTCTTACTTGCCTGGCTGTTAAGACCTGCACGAAAGGGAGCTTAAGGTGTGGGCATCCTTAGATATTCAAGCAGGGGCTGGTGGCCAACGTAGATGGTGAAAATTCTTGTCTGGAATTTTATTGGCCTTCCACGTAAACCAAGCTATTCAGCCCTTTTCCTCCAGTTAATCTTCTTACTACACTATAATTTCTTAATCTAATCTTACATTAATAAATAAAAAAGACTTTCCACGACAACGCCGTCCATTCCGTCGAATTCCCTGGATCCAGCGGGGCTGGACCCCGGCAGACTGAGATATCTGGGGGACTCTTGGAATGGTGGCACGACCTGGAGTTCCTCCGCCTTTCCTGTGGAGAGCGCCTCCTCATGAGATGCGACGGGAACACCGGAAATTCTTTGCCCGAACATGCAGGGAAAGGATACCTGACCTCGAGGTATGAGGCGGAAACGGGGCTCCTCTGGATGTGGGCGGGATTCTCGTGCTTCCTCTCGAGTGGAGTCAGGTATGTCGGGGAATTCTTCAGTTGCAGTAAGGGTGTGAAGACCCTTTGGAAGTTCCAGATGTTAGGTGTGATTAGCCTCGAGACGCCTCAGCAGAAATGGGCCTCATCTCGCCTGGAGGGGACAACCTCCTGGATTGTTTCTAGTTGCGGAAGGTCTCTCGTCTTACGACGGGGACCTCAGGGACCCGCTCTGGTGGCCTCAAGAAAGGCCAGTCCCCATGCGAGTTGCTCGGGGCCTCTCGGGATTTCTCTGCCGTCCATGCCGGGGCTTAAGACCTTGTGTGGAGTCGGAGCCGGAACGTGAGGATTCCTCTCCAGTGCTGACATGGATCTTGGGGTACCTCCGGAGTCTCCCCAGGGGAGTCAGTCCTCGTCTCGAAGTAGGGGCATGCACGTGTGCTTTCCTCCCAAATTGCAGCAGCAGTGTCACGCTTCCCTTCCCGTGGATCAAGGTATCAGTGGCTTTCCCTCGGGCTTTTACCGAGGCTTTTCCCACGAGGCTTTCCCACAGGGCTGTCCCACGTGCCACCGTGGTGTGAGTCGATCCTCGCTTGAAAATCGAGGCAGTGCAGGGAAAACAGGTTTCCCTGGAATGGTCTGAGACAACTGGGTGACTCTGGGAATGGTGGCACGACCCTGGAGTTCCTCTCGCCTTTCCTGAGGAGAGTGCCTCCTCTTGAGATGAGACGAGAACGCCGGGAATTCTTTCCCGAACACGCAGGGAAAGTTCCCTCCTCTCGAGCTAGGAGGCGGAAACAGGGCTCCTCTGGATGTGGGCAGGACTCTCGTGCTTCCACTCGAGTGGGGACGGGTATGTTGGGGAACTTCTTGAGTTGCAGCAAGGGTGTGAAGGACCCTTTGGAAGTCCAGAGGTTAGGTGTGATTAGCCTCGAGACGCCTCAGCGGAAATGGGCCTCAACTCGCCTGGAGGGGAGAACCTCCTGGATTTTCTCGAGTTGCGGCAGGTGCTCTCGACTTACGATGGGACCGCAGGGACCCGCTCTTGTGGCCTCAGGAAAGGCCAGTCCCCATGCCAGTTGCTCGGGGCCTCTTGGGATTCCTCTCCCGTCGATGCCGGGGCCTAAGATCTAGTGTGGAGTGGTTGCCGGAACTTGAGGATTCTGCTCCAGTTCTGACATGGATCTTGGGGTACTTCTGGAGTCTCCCCAGTGGACTCAGTCCTCGTCTCGAGTGGGGGCATGCACGTGCGCTTTCCTCCCGAGCTTTAGCAGTAGTGTCACGCTTCCCTTCGCGTGGATCAAGGGATCTGTGGCTTTCCCTCGAGGCTTTTACACGAGGCTTTCCCACAGGCTTTCCCACAGGGCTTTCCCACGTGCCACCGTGGTGTGAGTCGATCCTCGGCTTGAAAGTCGAGGCAGTGCAGGGAAACAGGTTTCCCTGGAATTGACTGAGACATCTGGGGGACTCTGGGAATGGTGGCACGACCCTGGAGTTCCTCTCGCCTTTCCTGTGGAGATCGCCTCCTCTTGACATACGACGGGAACGCTGGGAATTCTTTCCTGACCACGCAGGGAAAGGATCCCTCCTCTCGAGCTAGGAGGCGGAAACGGGGCTCCTCTGGATGTGGGCGGGACTCTCGTTCTTCCTCTCGAGTGGAGACGGGTATGTCGGGGAACTTCTTGAGTTGCAGCAAGGGTGTGAAGGACCCTTTGGAAGTTCCAGAGGTTAGGTGTGATTAGCCTCGAGACGCCTAAGTGGAAATGGGCCTCATCTCGCCTGGAGGGGAGAACCTCCTGGATTTTCTCGAGTTGCAGCAGGTGCTCTCGACTTACGACGGCGACCTCAGGGACCCGCTCTGGTGACCTCAGGAAAGGCCAGTCCCCATGCGAGTTGCTCGGGGGCCTCTCGGATTCCGCTCCCTTCGATGCTGGGGCCTAAGACCTTGTGTGGAGTCGGTGCCGGAACCTGAGGATTCCTCTCCAGTGCTGACATGTCCCGGAAGCCAGTGTGAGGAATCCCGCCCGTGACAAGGTCATGAGGAAGGAAGCTGACATACGCAAGGCGTGCTCAGACTTCAGGGACCCCTCTGGAAATTCCTAAGCATGTACCCCAACAAAAATCTCCCGGCTTTTGTGCTCTGCTTTTCCAGTCTTCTGACATTTTCTGGAAAAAGTCAATTCAGGGCTTTATTTTTCTGCATTTGAAAGAGTGTTTCAATCCAAAAACCCCTTCGATGGCTTTCTAGCCTGCCTGCAGGGCTCTGCGAGTGTATTTGTTTGAGGCTCCTGACCGCAGGAGGCACAGGAAGCTTAAAACATCCTAGGAATGTAGGGGCTTCCGAAGAGTCAAAATCTTTAGAATAGGACTGATTAAAATTTCATTTGTTGAGTCAATGCTTGCTGCCAAATTTTCATATCCTTTATTTTTAGATATAGTTGGCATATAGAAAAACAAGTAGTAGACCTGGTATTAGCAACATTAGATCTTCGAGTTAAGTACCTTCTTTGTTATATCCCACTGCACCTTTGTTCTATAGAGATGTAACTTTAATGCTTTAAGGAAATGCAGATTAAAGAAAAACACTTCAGGGGAAACAAAATTAACATTCATTAAGGAAGAGAGCTAAAAAGTGTTTACAAGCCTCTTGGCCAGAAGATAATGTAAATCACCTGAGACCTTTTGTATACAAAATGATGTATAGAAAGAGTCTGGGCTGTGAACGCTACATAATTCTGTGTTACCCATTGATCTCCATGTTTTATCAAAAGTATAAAAGGCCTTCTGAACAATAAAGGATCGGACCGGTTTCTCGAACTAGTCTCTCGGCCTGGTTTCTTGGGACTCTGGCTTCCCCCATGTCTCTCTCTCTCTCTTCTTCTCTCCCCTTCCCTCTCTCTGCTCTTTACTTTAACTTCAGGCTGAATCTCCATCTGGGGCGCGGAGGCTCGCTAGGTCTACTTACTTGTCCGGCTGTTAAGACCCGCACGAAAGGGAGCTTAAGGCGAGGCACACTTAGATATTCAAGCGGGCGCCGGTGGCCCAAGGTAGATGGTGCAAATTCCTTGTCTGGAATTTTATTGGCCTTCCGCGTAAACCAAGCTATTCAGCCCTCTTCCTCCACTTAATCTTCTTATTACACTATAGTTTCTTAATCTAATCTTACATTAATAAACAAACAAGTCTTTCCACGCCAACGCCGTCCACCCTTCGAATTCCCTGGATCCACAGGGGCTGGACCCCAGCACGTGGTGGCCCGGAACAGGCTATTCGAAGGTACGTTCCTCGGAGCAAAAGCTCCCCCCGGAGCACTCTCTGCTGCTCCCCCCGGAGCACTCTCCGTTGCTCCCCCGGAGTGACTTAATCACTTCCCCCGGAGTACTTTCGGGTACTCCCCCAGTGTTGAGTGTTCGGGACGGCTAGGACCCCACTCAGGGTGCCGCGGACCCCCCTGTAGGATAGACAGGGTGAGGAAATGTGGGAAGTGTTCAAGGGTTTAAGAGAAACCTGGTGCTCTAGAGGTTGAAAAGAAACCTACTATCCTAGGGTTAAAAACAAAACCCCCCTTGCCAAAGGTAAAACCTTTTTGTTGAGGTAGACTTTTCTATAAGACTTAATTTTCTGACATGGGTAACAGTGAATCAAAAGAAAGACAGCTTTTTATAGGAGTAATCTTGCAGTTACTAACTAAACGAGGAATTAAAGTTAAAAAATCCAATATTCATTCATTTTTTTCCTTTGTACAAGAACAGTGTCCCTGGTTTCCAGAAGAAGGCACTGTTAACTTAGACACCTGGGAGAGAGTAGGAAAACAACTAAAAACTTACCATGCTGAACATGGCTCAGAAAAGGTGCCTACTGACGCCTTTTCCTTATGGAATATAATTAGGGACGCTCTAGACCCTGCCCCTGAATCTGAAAAGGTACACCTTAAAGAGGAAAGTGCAGATAAAAAGGTATCTATCGAAGAGGAGAGTGATGAAAAGGAGGCTACACCTAGCTATCGGCAGTTGAATCAAATGATAGCTGCAATGACTGCCCAAGAAAAGGTAATAGATAGAGATGACAAAAAAGAGCAGGTTTCAGATGAGGAAGATCTGGAAAAGGGAAGTAAGTCAAGATCATTCTGATGAGGATTGGTCTTTATTAAATAAAGATGCTCCAAGGAGTTTAAGAGAAACTTCTCCAATTAGATTATCTGCTCCAAAGAGCTTAATAAAAACTTCCCCAACCAGACCACCTGCTTCCAGAAATTCAAGAGAAATTTCCTTAATTAAGCCTTCTGCTTCCAGAGGCTCAAGACAAATGTCCCCCATCAGGATATATGCACCTGAGAGCTTAAGGCAGACATCCCCAGGTAAAACATCCGTAAGACCTAAACACAAAACGGATAAAAAATTCCCAAAGTACGAAGAAAGTGACATAGGACACCCCTTGCCGCCCCTCCCTATAAGGGTGAAGGGCCTCCACTAGAAGCTCCCCGAAGAAGGGTTTTCTCTAGCCCAGATGATGAACTTGATCCCCACCTTGAGGCTTGTTTCCCCATAATATTTGGTGGCAGCGGCGGCAGAACAGCCCCCCACTGGGAACCCATTCCAATGAAAATGATTAAAGAACTCAAACAGGCTTGTGCTTTGTATGGGCCTAAAGCCCCGTATACTGTATCATTGGTGGAGGCTTTAGCGGGCAGATGGATGACACCCCATGACTGGAAGACAGTCGCTAAAGCTTGTCTGTCTGGAGGTCAATATGTACTTTGGAGAACTGAATATGAAGATCTTGCCCAAAAACAGGCTGATGCTAACCAAAAATATGGCCCAAGATATATTATAAAAAGTATGTTGGCAGGGACTAATGATTTTGGAACACTTAGAGATCAAATGGGATTAGACAAAACTACTTTAGATCAAGTAACCGCCTGCGCCCTTGGGGCTTGGCGTTTGTTGCCTGAAGGGAAAGAATCTACCTCGTCCTTCTCAAATGTTAAACAAAACCAGAAGAGCCATATGAAGACTTTATATCAAGACTTGCAGAGGCAGTCAACAGAGTAATTTCCAATACTGAGGCAGCTAGTATATTGATAAAACAACTGGCATTTGAAAATGCTAATTCTACCTGCCAGGCCATTTTACGTCCTATAAAAAAAAACTGGGGAAATAATAGATTATATCAGGCAATGTGCAGATGTAGGACCAGCAATGATGCAGGGCGTTGCCATAGCTGCAGCCATAAAGGGAAATTCTTACCAGCAGGCAGTACAGTCCTTTTTTACAAATAAAATAACCCGTCAAAGAGTCATTCCAGTAGTCCAGGCCAGAATATTGGTTTATCCAAGGCCTGCTTCTCTTGCGGACGGGAAGGGCACTTTATGCGAGCTTGTCCCAAAAAGCAACCGGTTCTTCTCTGCCTAATTCTGTGCATACTAATCTCCCTAGATCTCTCTGCCCTCGTTGTCAAAAAGGATATCATTGGGCAAAAGAATGTAGGTCACAATTCCATAGAAATGGAGCCTTTTTGGGCCCTGACCAGCAGTCGGGAAACGGATTGAGGGGCCAGCCTCAGGCCCCGACAACAATTGGGGCAGCCTCACTGAACCCATTCATTCCTTCATCCCATCGCAGAACTCATCAGAGCAACCCCAGGCAGGCAGGACTGGACCTCAGTTCCACCACCTCAGCAATATTAACACCAGATAGGCCACTGGTGAAAATCCCTACAGGAGTTAAAGCCCATTACCAACAGGTTTACTAGGAATTATACTAGGCAGAAGTTCCTTAGCTATGCAAGGTTCACAATCATCCTGGAGTAATTGACTCAGATTATACAGGAGAAATCCAGATAATGATTTCACCCCCAATTAAAACTTTCCAAATACATCAGGGACAAAGAATAGCCCAACTTTTGCTTTTGCCTTACCACACTGCAATTGGGCACACAGCTACTCAGAATGAAAGGCAGGATAAAGGATTTGGGTCTAGTGATATGGTTTTTTGGATAACAGAAATTACTCAGAAACGTCCTATGAAAACTATTCTGATTAATGGCAAGTCTATTGTGGGTTATTAGACACAGGAGCAGACGTTTCTTGCATTTCAGGAAAAAGACTGGCCCAGCTCCTGGCCCACACATACTACTGAAAATAACTTGGTGGGGATAGGAAGAGCCCCCACAGTAGCCAAAAGTGCAAAAATTTTAGATTGGCAATTTGAGGATACCCGTGGAACTTTCCAACCGTATGTAGTCCCTTCACTCCCCTTTACCCTGTGGGGAGGGACGTGCCTGTCTCAAATGGGAGTGTTACTTTTTAGCCCTGATGATAAAGTGACCTCTCAGGTGTTGCAGATGGGCTATGATCCATCAAAAGGATTGGGTAAACAACAGACAGGGATAATTGAGCCAATTTGCCCAACTCCCTCGCAAGTTACGTGCTGGATTGGGATATCCAAATTTTATAATGGAGGCCATTGTTTTTGCTGCCGACCCCATTACATGGAAATCTCAAGATCCGGTGTGGGTAGAACAATGGCCTCTGCATAAGGAAAAATTACTGGCAGCTAAAGCATATAATCTTTGAACAATTAGAATTGGGACATATTGAGCCCTCCAATAGCCCCTGGAACACTCCTATTTTTGTCATTAAGAAAAAATCTGGTAAACGGCGACTTTTACAGGATTTGAGAGCTATTAATGCCACCATGGAGGACATGGGCCTTACAGCCTGGGCTCCCTTCCCCAGTAGCCGTTCCAGAGGGATATAATATAATTGTTATTGATTTACAAGATTGTTTTTTCACTATTCCCTTAAATCCTGAAGATAAAAAGCGATTTGCCTTTAGTCTGCCATCAGAAAATCTTAAGCAGCCTTACTTAAGGTTTCAGTGGAAAGTTTTGCCTCAGGGAATGAAAAATAGCCCTACCTTATGCCAAAAATTTGTTAATGCCGCTCTACAAGATATTAGGGTTAAATATGAACACGTATATATGATTCACTATATGGATGATATTTTAATAGCTCATCCTGATAGAGTTCACCTGCAAACTGTCCTCCAGGACCTGACCCAGGCATTGACAGACAGAAGCCTAAAAATTGCCCCAGAAAAAATTCGAAATCAATCCGCCCATAACTTACTTAGGGAGAGTCATAAATTCGGAAACGGTGACTCATACCCCGTTGCAATTTGAGAAAACCATCTTATTACTTTAAATGATTATCAAAAACTTTTAGGTGATATTAATTGGATTAGGCCATATTTTAAAATTAACCACTGCCGAATTAAAACCTCTTTTTAACATTTTACGCGGGATCCTGATCCAACCTCTAAAAGACAATTAACAGCTGAGGCTCAAGAAGCCCTAGGCAAAGTAGAAGCAGCCTTATCGAATAGCTATGTAAAAAGAATTGATTTGACGCGATGACTTGGCAGTTCCTTTGCCTAGCTACTCCAGTGGCGCCTACGGGAGTTCTGTGGCAAGGCGGCCCTTTTAGAATGGATCCATCTTCCCACCCAAGCTAAAAAAAGTCGTGGCTTCTTATCCTGGGTTCAATTGCCACATTAATGCTAAAAGGAAGGAAGCGGAGCATTGAATTGTTTGGTAAGGAGCCATCAGAGATTGTAATTCCATATAATAAGGAGTAGCTTTGATGCTCTTCTAATTTTGATGAAGACTGGCAGATTGCTATACCGGAATTACTGTGGTCAAATTTTGCATCATTTACCCTCACATGTTTTGCTAAATTTTATGTCTAACCATCCAGTTATTTTTCCTGTCCGGTGTAAACAGTTCCCTATTTCAGATGCTCAGGTAGTCTTTACTGATGGATCGCTAATGGTAGAGCGCTATAGTCACAAGAGATCATCAGAAAACTTTTGGAAACACAAGAAACTTCAGCTCAAAGAGCTGAAATCACAGCTGTTATTGAGGCCTTTGTTATGTTTGCAGAGAAAGAATTTAACCTTTATTCTGACTCCTCAGTATGTGGTCAGGCTGTTTCCACACATTGAGACTGCAGTTTGCCTGAAAACAAAACCGCTATCTACCCATTTGTTAACTAGACTGCAGCAGCAAATTTGAAAGAAATCGGCGTTCTTTATCGG
>NW_017192889.1:0-10066 GCF_001704415.2 Capra hircus
AGACGTAGGTTCCCTAGCACTCTCCTCCCCAGCAGAGACATGTGCAGGTGGTTGGGGGCCTGATCCTGCGTGTCTGGGTTCCGCCCACAGCCCCAACTCAGGGGAAGCAGCCCCTGAGGCAAGACCTGCTGGAGGAGCCCTGCGCGCCCGCCTGATAGGCGGAGAGCACAGCCAGCAGTGTAGCGAGCCTCCTCGGGAGAAGAGGAGGCAGCCGAGTCCAGTCAGGAAAGCCCTGCTTGCACGGAGCTAAGTGGGCCTCCAGTACGGCAGAGCTCTAGCTCTGCTCAGAGCCCCGATCTGGCAGAGTTCCTGGCGCGAGGCTGCTCTGCCGGGGGCTAGCCTTGCCCAGACTTGCCTTGCTTTTAGGCTGCCTCTCCAGGAAGGAGCAGGCAGCAGGAGCCTGGGAGTCGCCACTGGCGCCTTCTTGCCTCAGCTCCAATCCTGCCTTGCCTTTGCACTTAGGTCCCAGCTCCTTAAGGGGAGGCTTAGGGCTGGTGGGTTGCACACTGCCAAGGGCTCCAGCAGTGAGAAGCTCTGTCAGAGGGAAGGGAAGGGCAACTGCAGGGCTCCTCCAGCGGTTGTTGGGCGCCCAGATTCAGCGCCACACGGAGAGCACCAGGCTCCCAGGTCCCCTGGCTGGGTTTTCAGCCCCGCACACACGGAGGGCTGATTCCTTGGGTGCCCAGAAAGTGTATGACAGACGTAGGTTCCCTAGCACTCTCCTCCCCAGCAGAGACATGTGCAGGTGTTTGGGGCCTGATCCTGCGTGTCTGGGTTCCTGCCCACAGCCCCAACTCAGGGGAAGCAGCCCCTGAGGCAAGACCTGCTGGAGGAGCCCTGCGCCCCCGCCTGATAGGCGAGTGCACAGCCAGCAGGGAAGCGAGCCTCCTCGGGGGAAGAGGAGGCAGCAAGTCCCCGTCAAGCTGAAATCCCTGCTTACACGAAGCTAAGTGCGACTCCAGTACGGCAGATCTCTAGCTCTGTTCAGAGGGCCCGATCTGCAGAGTTCCTGGCACCAAGATGCTCTGCCATAGGCGAGCCTTGCGCAGACTTGCCTTGCTTTAAGGCTCCCTCCCCAGGAAGGAGCAGGCTGTGTGAGGCTCGGAAACGCCACTGGCGCCTTCCTGGCTTCAGCTCTACCCCTGCCTTGCCTTTGCACTTATGGTCCCAAGCGTCCTTGAGGAGGGCTTAGGGGGGCTGGTGGGTTGCACACTGCCAATGGGCTCCAGCAGTTGAAAGCTCTGTCAGAGGGAAGCGAAGGGCAACAGCAGGGCTCCTTCAGCGGTTCCTTGGCCGCCCAGACAAAAGCTCCGCACGGCGAGAGCACCAGGTTCCAAGGGCCCCTGGCTGGGTTTTGCATCCCCCACACTCCCAGAGGCTGACTCCGTGGGTGCCTAGAAAGTGTGTGAGAGACGTAGGTTCCCTAGCACTCTCCTCCCCAGCAGAGACATGTGCAGGTGGTTGGGGCCTTGATCCTGCGTGTCTGGGTTCCCGCCCACAGCCCTCAACTCAGGGGAAGCAGCCCCTGAGGCAAGACCTGCTGGAGGAGCCCTGCGCGCCCGCCTGATAGGCGAGAGCACAGCCAGCAGGTGTAGCGAGCCTCCTCGGGAGAAGAGGAGGCAGCCCGAGCCCAGTCAAGAGGAAAAGCCCTGCTTGCACGGAGCTAAGTGGGCCTCCAGTACGGCAGAGCTCTAGCTCTGCTCAGAGCCCCGATCTGGCAGAGTTCCTGGCGCGAGGCTGCTCTGCCGGGGGCTAGCCTTGCCCAGACTTGCCTTGCTTTTAGGCTGCCTCTCCAGGAAGGAGCAGGCAGCAGGAGCCTGGGAGTCGCCACTGGCGCCTTTCTTGCCTCAGCTCCAATCCTGCCTTGCCTTTGCACTTAGGTCCCAGTCCGTCCTTAAGGAGAGGCTTAGGGGCTGGTGGGTTGCACACTGCCAAGGGCTCCAGCAGTGAGAATTCTGTCAGAGGGAAGGGAAGGGCAACTGCAGGGCTCCTCCAGCGGTTGCTTGGCCGCCCAGATTCAGCGCCACACGGAGAGCACCAGGCTCCCAGGGCCCCTGGCTGGGGTTTTCAGCCCCGCACACACGGAGGGCTGATTCCTTGGGTGCCCAGAAAGTGTATGACAGACGTAGGTTCCCTAGCACTCTTCCTCCCCAGCAGAGACATGTGCAGGTGTTTGGGGCCTGATCCTGCGTGTCTGGGTTCCTGCCCACAGCCCCAACTCAGGGGAAGCAGCCCCTGGAGGCAAGACCTGCTGGAGGAGCCCTGCGCCCCCGCCTGATAGGGCGAGTGCACAGCCAGCAGGGAAGCGAGCCTCCTCGGGGGAAGAGGAGGCAGCAAGTCCCCGTCAAGCTGAAATCCCTGCTTACACGAAGCTTAAGTGCGACTCCAGTACGGCAGATCTCTAGCTCTGTTCAGAGGCCCGATCTGGCAGAGTTCCTGGCACCAAGATGCTCTGCCATAGGCGAGCCTTGCGCAGACTTGCCTTGCTTTAAGGCTCCCTCCCCAGGAAGGAGCAGGCTGTGTGAGGCTCGGAAACGCCACTGGCGCCTTCCTGGCTTCAGCTCTACCCCTGCCTTGCCTTTGCACTTAGGTCCCAAGCGTCCTTGAGGAGGGCTTAGGGGGCTGGTGGGTTGCACACTGCCAAGGGCTCCAGCAGTGAAAGCTCTGTCAGAGGGAAGCGAAGGGCAACAGCAGGGCTCCTTCAGCGGTTCCTTGGCCGCCCAGACAAAGCTCCGCACGGAGAGCACCAGGTTCCAAGGGCCCCTGGCTGGGTTTTGCATCCCCACACTCCCAGAGGCTGACTCCGTGGGTGCCTAGAAAGTGTGTGAGAGACGTAGGTTTCCTAGCACTCTCCTCCCCAGCAGAGACATGTGCAGGTGGTTGGGGCCTATCCTGCGTGTTCTGGGTTCCGCCCACAGCCCCAACTCAGGGGAAGCAGCCCCTGAGGCAAGACCTGCTGGAGGAGCCCTGCCGCCCCCGCCTGATAGGCGAGAGCACAGCCAGCAGGTGTAAGCGAGCCTCCTCGGGAGAAGAGGAGGCAGCCGCAGCCCCAGTCAAGTGAAAGCCCTGCTTGCACGGAGCTAAGTGCGCCTCCAGTACGGCAGAGCTCTAGCTCTGCTCAGAGCCCCGATCTGGCAGAGTTTCCTGGCGCGAGGCTGCTCTGCCGGGGGCTAGCCTTGCCCAGACTTGCCCTTGCTTTTAGGCTGCCTCTCCAGGAAGGAGCAGGCAGCAGGAGCCTGGGAGTCGCCACTGGCGCCTTTCTTGCCTCAGCTCCAATCCTGCCTTGCCTTTGCACTTAGGTCCCAGTCCTCCTTAAGGAGAGCTTAGGGGCTGGTGGGTTGCACACTGCCAAGGGCTCCAGCAGTGAGAATTCTGTCAGAGGGAAGGGAAGGGCAACTGCAGGGCTCCTCCAGCGGTTGCTTGGCCGCCCAGATTCAGCGCCACACGGAGAGCACCAGGCTCCCAGGGCCCCTGGCTGGGGTTTTCAGCCCCGCACACACGGAGGCTGATTCCTTGGGTGCCCAGAAAGTGTATGACAGACGTAGGTTCCCTAGCACTCTCCTCCCCAGCAGAGACATGTGCAGGGTGTTTGGGGGCCTGATCCTGCCGTGTCTGGGTTCCTGCCCACAGCCCCAACTCAGGGGAAGCCAGCCCCTGAGGCAAGACCTGCTGGAGGAGCCCTGCGCCCCCGCCTGATAGGCGAGTGCACAGCCAGCAGGGAAGCGAGCCTCCTCGGGGAAGAGGAGGCAGCAAGTCCCCGTCAAGCTGAAATCCCTGCTTACCACGAAGCTAAGTGCGACTCCAGTACGGCAGATCTCTAGCTCTGTTCAGAGGCCCGATCTGCAGAGTTCCTGGCACCAAGATGCTCTGCCATTAGGCGAGCCTTGCGCAGACTTGCCTTGCTTTAAGGCTCCCTCCCCAGGAAGGAGCAGGCTGTGTGAGGCTCGGAAACGCCACTGGCGCCTTCCTGGCTTCAGCTCTACCCTGCCTTGCCTTTGCACTTAGGTCCCAAGCGTCCTTGAGGAGGCTTAGGGGCTGGTGGGTTGCACACTGCAAGGGCTCCAGCAGTGAAAGCTCTGTCAGAGGGAAGCCGAAGGGCAACAGCAGGGGCTCCTTCAGCGGTTCCTTGGCCGCCCAGACAAAGCTCCGCACGGAGAGCACCAGGTTCCAAGGGCCCCTGGCTGGGTTTTGCATCCCCACACTCCCAGAGGCTGACTCCGTGGGTGCCTAGAAAGTGTGTGAGAGACGTAGGTTCCCTAGCACTCTCCTCCCCAGCAGAGACATGTGCAGGTGGTTGGGGCCTTATCCTGCGTGTCTGGGTTCCCGCCCACAGCCTCAACTCAGGGGAAGCAGCCCTGAGGCAAGACCTGCTGGAGGAGCCCTGCGCGCCCGCCTGATAGGCGAGAGCACAGCCAGCAGTGTAGCGAGCCTCCTCGGGAGAAGAGGAGGCAGCCGAGCCCAGTCAAGAGGAAAGCCCTGCTTGCACGGAGCTAAGTGGGCCTCCAGTACGGCAGAGCTCTAGCTCTGCTCAGAGCCCCGATCTGGCCAGAGTTTCTGGCGCGAAGGCTGCTCGGCCGGGGGCTCGCCTTGCCCAGACTTGCCTTGCTTTTAGGCTCCCTCCCCAGGAAGGAGCTGTCTGAGCGAGCCTGGGAGACGCCACTGGTGCCTTCCTTGCCTCAGCTCCAATCCTGCCTTGCCTTTGCACATAGGTGCCAGGCGTCGTTGGGGAGGGCTTTAGGGGGTGGTGGGTTGCACACTGCCAAGGGCTTCAGCAGTGAGAGCTCTGTCAGAGGGAAGGGAAGGGCAACTGCAGGGCTCCTCCAGCGGTTTCTAGGCCGCCTAGAATCAGCGCCGCACCGAGAGCACCAGGCCTCCCAGGGCCCCTGGCTGGGTTTTCAGCCCCGCACACACGGAGGCATGATTCCTTGGGTGCCCCAGAAAGTGTATGACAGACGTAGGTTCCCTAGCACTCTCCTCCCCAGCAGAGACATGTGCAGGTGGTTTGGGGCCTGATCCTGCGTGTCTGGGGTTCCTGCCCACAGCCCCAACTCAGGGGAAGCAGCCCCTGAGGCAAGACCTGCTGGAGGAGCCCTGCGCGCCCGCCTGATAGGCGAGTGCACAGCCAGCAGGGAAGCGAGCCTCCTCGGGGGAAGAGGAGGCAGCCCAGCCCCGTCAAGTTGAAAGCCCTGCTTGCACGGAGCTAAGTGCGCCTCCAGTACGGCAGAGCTCTAGCTCTGCTCAGAGCCCCGATCTGGCAGAGTTCCTGGCGCCGAGGCTGCTCTGGCCGGGGGCTAGCCTTGCCCAGACTTGCCTTGCTTTTAGGCTGCCTCTCCAGGAAGGAGCAGGCAGCAGGAGCCTGGGAGTCGCCACTGGCGCCTTTCTTGCCTCAGCTCCAATCCTGCCTTGCCTTTGCACTTAGGTCCCAGTCCTCCTTAAGGAGAGCTTAGGGGCTGGTGGGTTGCACACTGCCAAGGGCTCCAGCAGTGAGAATTCTGTCAGAGGGAAGGGAAGGGCAACTGCAGGGCTCCTCCAGCGGTTGCTTGGCCGCCCAGATTCAGCGCCACACGGAGAGCACCAGGCTCCCAGGGCCCCTGGCTGGGGTTTTCAGCCCCGCACACACGGAGGCTGATTCCTTGGGTGCCCAGAAAGTGTATGACAGACGTAGGTTCCCTAGCACTCTCCTCCCCAGCAGAGACATGTGCAGGTGTTTGGGGCCTGATCCTGCGTGTCTGGGTTCCTGCCCACAGCCCCAACTCAGGGGAAGCAGCCCCTGAGGCAAGACCTGCTGGAGGAGCCCTGCGCCCCGCCTGATAGGCGAGTGCACAGCCAGCAGGGAAGCGAGCCTCCTCGGGGAAGAGGAGGCAGCAAGTCCCCGTCAAGCTGAAATCCCTGCTTACACGAAGCTAAGTGCGACTCCAGTACGGCAGATCTCTAGCTCTGTTCAGAGGCCCGATCTGGCAGAGTTCCTGGCACCAAGATGCTCTGCCATAGGCGAGCCTTGCGCAGACTTGCCTTGCTTTAAGGCTCCCTCCCCAGGAAGGAGCAGGCTGTGTGAGGCTCGGAAACGCCACTGGCGCCTTCCTGGCTTCAGCTCTACCCCTGCCTTGCCTTTGCACTTAGGTCCCAAGCGTCCTTGAGGAGGGCTTAGGGGCTGGTGGGTTGCACACTGCCAAGGGCTCCAGCAGTGAAAGCTCTGTCAGAGGGAAGCGAAGGGCAACAGCAGGGCTCCTTCAGCGGTTCCTTGGCCGCCCAGACAAAGCTCCGCACGGAGAGCACCAGGTTCCAAGGGCCCCTGGCTGGGTTTTGCATCCCCACACTCCCAGAGGCTGACTCCGTGGGTGCCTAGAAAGTGTGTGAGAGACGTAGGTTCCCTAGCACTCTCCTCCCCAGCAGAGACATGTGCAGGTGGGGGCCTTATCCTGCGTGTCTGGGTTCCCGCCCACAGCCCAACTCAGGGGAAGCAGCCCCTGAGGCAAGACCTGCTGGAGGAGCCCTGCGCGCCCGCCTGATAGGCGAGAGCACAGCCAGCAGTGTAGCGAGCCTCCTCGGGAGAAGAGGAGGCAGCCGAGCCCAGTCAAGAGGAAAGCCCTGCTTGCACGGAGCTAAGTGGGCCTCCAGTACGGCAGAGCTCTAGCTCTGCTCAGAGCCCCGATCTGGCAGAGTTTCTGGCGCGAGGCTGCTCGGCCGGGGGCTCGCCTTGCCCAGACTTGCCTTGCTTTTAGGCTCCTCCCCAGGAAGGAGCTGTCTGAGCGAGCCTGGGAGACGCCACTGGTGCCTTCCTTGCCTCAGCTCCAATCCTGCCTTGCCTTTGCACATAGGTGCCAGGCGTTTGGGAGCTTAGGGGGTGGTGGGTTGCACACTGCCAAGGGCTTCAGCAGTGAGAGCTCTGTCAGAGGGAAGGGAAGGGCAACTGCAGGGCTCCTCCAGCGGTTTGCTTGGCCGCCCAGATCAGCGCCACACGGAGAGCACCAGGCTCCCAGGGCCCCTGGCTGGGGTTTTCAGCCCCGCACACACGGAGGCTGATTCCTTGGGTGCCCAGAAAGTGTATGACAGACGTAGGTTCCCTAGCACTCTCCTCCCCAGCAGAGACATGTGCAGGTGTTTGGGGCCTGATCCTGCGTGTCTGGGTTCCTGCCCACAGCCCCAACTCAGGGGAAGCAGCCCCTGAGGCAAGACCTGCTGGAGGAGCCCTGCGCCCCCCGCCTGATAGGCGAGTGCACAGCCAGCAGGGAAGCGAGCCTCCTCGGGGGAAGAGGAGGCAGCAAGTCCCCGTCAAGCTGAAATCCCTGCTTACACGAAGCTAAGTGCGACTCCAGTACGGCAGATCTCTAGCTCTGTTCAGAGGCCCGATCTGGCAGAGTTCCTGGCACCAAGATGCTCTGCCATAGGCGAGCCTTGCGCAGACTTGCCTTGCTTTAAGGCTCCCTCCCCAGGAAGGAGCAGGCTGTGTGAGGCTCGGAAACGCCACTGGCGCCTTCCTGGCTTCAGCTCTACCCCTGCCTTGCCTTTGCACTTAGGTCCCAAGCGTCCTTGAGGAGGGCTTAGGGGCTGGTGGGTTGCACACTGCCAAGGGCTCCAGCAGTGAAAGCTCTGTCAGAGGGAAGCGAAGGGCAACAGCAGGGCTCCTTCAGCGGTTCCTTGGCCGCCCAGACAAAGCTCCGCACGGAGAGCACCAGGTTCCAAGGGCCCCTGGCTGGGTTTTGCATCCCCACACTCCCAGAGGCTGACTCCGTGGGTGCCTAGAAAGTGTGTGAGAGACGTAGGTTCCCTAGCACTCTCCTCCCCAGCAGAGACATGTGCAGGTGGTTGGGGCCTTATCCTGCGTGTCTGGGTTCCCGCCCACAGCCCCAACTCAGGGGAAGCAGCCCCTGAGGCAAGACCTGCTGGAGGAGCCCTGCGCGCCGCCTGATAGGCGAGAGCACAGCCAGCAGTGTAGCGAGCCTCCTCGGGAGAAGAGGAGGCAGCCGAGCCCAGTCAAGAGGAAAGCCCTGCTTGCACGGAGCTAAGTGGGCCTCCAGTACGGCAGAGCTCTAGCTCTGCTCAGAGCCCCGATCTGGCAGAGTTTCTGGCGCGAGGCTGCTCGGCCGGGGCTCGCCTTGCCCAGACTTGCCTTGCTTTTAGGCTCCCTCCCCAGGAAGGAGCTGTCTGAGCGAGCCTGGGAGACGCCACTGGTGCCTTCCTTGCCTCAGCTCCAATCCTGCCTTGCCTTTGCACATAGGTGCCAGGCGTCGTTGGGAGGGCTTAGGGGGGTGGTGGGTTGCACACTGCCAAGGGCTTCAGCAGTGAGAGCTCTGTCAGAGGGAAGGGAAGGGCAACTGCAGGGCTCCTCCAGCGGTTTCTAGGCCGCCTAGAATCAGCGCCGCACCGAGAGCACCAGGCTCCCAGGGCCCCTGGCTGGGGTTTTCAGCCCGCACACACGGAGGCTGATTCCTTGGGTGCCCAGAAAGTGTATGACAGACGTAGGTTCCCTAGCACTCTCCTCCCCAGCAGAGACATGTGCAGGTGGTTGGGCCTGATCCTGCGTGTCTGGGTTCCTGCCCACAGCCCAACTCAGGGGAAGCAGCCCCTGAGGCAAGACCTGCTGGAGGAGCCCTGCGCCCGCCTGATAGGCGAGAGCACAGCCAGCAGTGTAGCGAGCCTCCTCGGGAGAAGAGGAGGCAGCCGAGCCCAGTCAAGAGGAAAGCCCTGCTTGCACGGAGCTAAGTGGGCCTCCAGTACGGCAGAGCTCTAGCTCTGCTCAGAGCCCCGATCTGGCAGAGTTTCCTGGCGCGAGGCTGCTCGGCCGGGGGCTCGCCTTGCCCAGACTTGCCTTGCTTTTAGGCTCCCTCCCCAGGAAGGAGCTGTCTGAGCGAGCCTGGGAGACGCCACTGGTGCCTTCCTTGCCTCAGCTCCAATCCTGCCTTGCCTTTGCACATAGGTGCCAGGCGTCTTGGGAGGGCTTAGGGGTGGTGGGTTGCACACTGCCAAGGGCTTCAGCAGTGAGAGCTCTGTCAGAGGGAAGGGAAGGGCAACTGCAGGGCTCCTCCAGCGGTTTCTAGGCCGCCTAGAATCAGCGCCGCACGAGAGCACCAGGCTCCCAGGGCCCCTGGCTGGGGTTTTCAGCCCCGCACACACGGAGGCTGATTCCTTGGGTGCCCAGAAAGTGTATGACAGACGTAGGTTCCCTAGCACTCTCCTCCCCAGCAGAGACATGTGCAGGTGTTTGGGGCCTGATCCTGCGTGTCTGGGTTCCTGCCCACAGCCCCCAACTCAGGGGAAGCAGCCCCTGAGGCAAGACCTGCTGGAGGAGCCCTGCGCCCCCGCCTGATAGGCGAGTGCACAGCCAGCAGGGAAGCGAGCCTCCTCGGGGAAGAGGAGGCAGCCCAGCCCGTCAAGTTGAAAGCCCTGCTTGCACGGAGCTAAGTGCGCCTCCAGTACGGCAGAGCTCTAGCTCTGCTCAGAGCCCCGATCTGGCAGAGTTCCTGGCGCGAGGCTGCTCTGCCGGGGCTAGCCTTGCCCAGACTTGCCTTGCTTTTAGGCTGCCTCTCCAGGAAGGAGCAGGCAGCAGGAGCCTGGGAGTCGCCACTGGCGCCTTTCTTGCCTCAGCTCCAATCCTGCCTTGCCTTTGCACTTAGGTCCCAGTCCTCCTTAAGGAGAGCTTAGGGGCTGGTGGGTTGCACACTGCCAAGGGCTCCAGCAGTGAGAATTCTGTCAGAGGGAAGGGAAGGGCAACTGCAGGGCTCCTCCAGCGGTTGCTTGGCCGCCCAGATTCAGCGCCCACACGGAGAGCACCAGGCTCCCAGGGCCCCTGGCTGGGGTTTTCAGCCCCCGCACACACGGAGGCTGATTCCTTGGGTGCCCAGAAAGTGTATGACAGACGTAGGTTCCCTAGCACTCTCCTCCCCAGCAGAGACATGTGCAGGTGTTTGGGGCCTGATCCTGCGTGTCTGGGTTCCTGCCCACAGCCCCAACTCAGGGGAAGCAGCCCCTGAGGCAAGACTCTGCTGGAGGAGCCCTGCGCCCCCGCCTGATAGGCGAGTGCACAGCCAGCAGGGAAGCGAGCCTCCTCGGGGGAAGAGGAGGCAGC
>NW_017192890.1:0-10066 GCF_001704415.2 Capra hircus
GTGGGAAAGCCTCGTGGAAGGCCTAGTGGGAAAGCTCTAGGGAAAGCCACAGATCCCTTGATCCACGCGAAGGGAAGCGTGACACTGCTGCTACAGCTCGGAGGAAAGCGCACGTGCATGCCCCCCATCGAGACGAGAGGACTGACTCCCCTGGGGAGACTCCAGAAGTACCCCAAGATCCATGTCAGCACTGAGAGGAATCCTCAGGTTCCGGCACCGACTCCACACAAGGTCTTAGGCCCCGCATCGACGGAGAGGAATCCCGAGAGCCCCCCAAGCAACTCGCATGGGGACTGGCCTTTCCTGAGGCCACCAGAGCGGGTCCCTGAGGTCCCCGTCGTAAGTCGAGAGCACCTGCCGCAACTCGAGAAAATCCAGGAGGTTCTCCCCTCCAGGCGAGATGAGGCCCATTTCCGCTGAGGCGTCTCGAGGCTAATCACACCTAACTCTGGAACTTCCAAAGGGTCCTTCACACCCTTGCTGCAACTCAAGAAGTTCCCCGACATACCCGTCTCCACTCGAGAGGAAGCACGAGAGTCCCGCCACATCCAGAGGAGCCCCGTTTCCGCCTCCTAGCTCGAGAGGAGGGATCCTTTCCCTGCGTGTGGGAAAGAATTCCCGGCGTTCCGTCGCATCTCAAGAGGAGGCGCTCTCCACAGGAAAGGCGAGAGGAACTCCAGGGTCGTGCCACCATTCCCAGAGTCCCCCAGATGTCTCAGTCCATTATTTTCCCTGCACTGCCTCGACTTTCAAGCCGAGGATCGACTCACACCACGGTGGCACGTGGGACAGCCCTGTGGGAAAGCCTCGTGGGAAAGCCTCGTGGGAAAACCTATAGGGAAAGCCACAGATCCCTTGATCCACATAAAGGAAGCGTGACACTCCTGCTACAGCTCGGGAGGAAATCCACCTGCATGCCCCCGAGACGAGGACTGACTCCCCTGGGGAGACTCCAGAAGTACCCCAAGATCCATGTCAGCACTGGAGAGGAATCCTCAGGTTCCGCACGACTCCACACAAGGTCTTAGGCCCCGGCATCGACGGGAGAGGAATCCGAGAGGCCCCCGAGCAACTCGCATGGGGACTGGCCTTTCCTGAGGCCACCAGAGCGGGTCCCTGAGGTCCCCGTCGTAAGTCGAGAGCACCTGCCGCAACTCGAGAAAATCCAGGAGGTTCTCCCCTCCAGGCGAGATGAGGCCATTTCCGCTGAGGCGTCACCAGGCTAATCACACCTAAGCTCTGGAACTTCCAAAGTGTCCTTCACACCCTTGCTGCAACTCAAGAAGTTCCCCGACATACCCGTCTCCACTCGAGAGGAAGCACGAGAGTCCGCCCACATCCAGAGGAGCCCCGTTTCCGCATCCTAGCTCGAGAAAGGGATCCTTTCACTGCGTGGTCGGAAATGAATTCCCGCCGTTTCGGTCACATCTCAAGTGGAGGCGCTCTCCACAGGAAAGGTGAGAGGTACTCCAGGGTCGTGCCACCATTCCCAGTGTCCCCCAGATGTCTCAGTCCATTCCAGGGAAACCTGTTTTCCCTGCACTGCCTCGACTTTCAAGCCGAGGATCGACTCACACACGGTGCCACGTGGGACAGCCCTGTGGGGAAGCCTCGAGGGAAAGCCACAGATCCCTTGATCCACGTGAAGGGAAGCGTGACACTGCTGCTACAGCTCGGGAGGAAAGCGCACGTTCATGCCCCACTCGAGACAAGGACTGACTCCCCTGGGAAGACTCCAGAAGTACCCCTAGATCCAAGTCATCACTGGAGAGGAATCCTCAGCTTCCGGCACCGACTCCACACAAGGTCTTAGGCCCCGGCATCGACGGGAGAGGAATCCCGAGAGGCCCCGCGAAACTCGCCTGGGACTGGCCTTTTCTGAGGCCGCCAGAGCGGGTCCCTGAGGTCCCCGTCGTAAGTCGAGAGCACCTGCCGCAACTCGAGAAAATCCAGGAGGTTCTCCCCTCCAGGCGAGATGAGGCCCATTTCCGCTGAGGCGTCTCGAGGCTAATCACACCTAACCTCTGGAACTTCCGAAGGGTCTTCACACCCTTGCTGCAACTCAAGAAGTTCCCCGACATACCCGGCTCCACTGAGAGGAAGCACGAGAGTTCCCCCACATCCAAAGGAGCCCATTTCCGCCTCCAAGCTCGAGAGGAGGGATCCTTTCCCTCGTGGTCGGGAATGAATTCCCCGCGTTCCCGTCGCAACTCAAGAAGAGGCACTCTCCACAGGAAAGGCGAGAGGAACTCCAGGGTCGTGCCACCATTCCCAGAGTCCCCCAGATGTCTCAGTCCATTCCAGGGAAACCTGTTTTCCCTGCACTGCCTCGACTTTCAAGCCGAGGATCGACTCACACCACGGTGGCACGTGGGACAGCCTGTGGGAAGTCTCGTGGGAAGCCTCGTGGAAAGCCTCGAGGGAAAGCCACACATCCTTGATCCACGCAAAGGGAAGCGTGACACTGCTGCTACAGCTCGGGGGGAAAGGGCACGTGCATGCCCCCACTCGAGACGAGGACTGACTCCCCTGGGGAGACTCCAGAAGTACCCCAAGATCCATGTCAGCACTGGAGAGGAATCCTCAGGATCCGACACCGACTCCAAACAGGTCTTAGGCCCTGGCATCGACGGGAAAGGGTTCCCGAGAGGCCCCACATCAACTCTCATGGGGACTGGCCTTTCTGAGGCCACCAGAGCGGGTCCCTGAGGTCCCCCATCGTAAGTCGAGAGCACCTGCCGCAACTCGAGAAAATCCAGGAGGTTCTCCCCTCCAGGCGAGATGAGGCCCATTTCCGCTGAGGCGTCTCGAGGCTAATCACATCGAATATCTGCAACTTTCAAAGGGTCCTTCACACCCTTGCTGCAACTCAAGAAGTTCCCCGACATACCGTCTCCACTCGAGAGGAAGCACGAGAGTCCCGCCCTCATCCAGAGGAGCCCGTTTCCGCCTCCTTGCTCGAGAGGAGGTATCCTTTCCCTGTGTGGTCGGGAAAGAATTCCCGGCATTCCGTCGCATCTCAAAAGGAGGCGCTCTCCACAGGAAAGGCGAGAGGAACTCCAGGGTAGTTCCACCATTCCCGAGTCCCCCAGGTATCTCAGTCCATTCCAGGGAAACCTGTTTTCCCTGCACTGCCTCGACTTTCAAAGCGACGATCGACTCACACCACGTTGGCACGTGGGACTGCCCTGTGGGAAAGCCTCGTGGGAAAGCCTCAAGCGAAAGCCACAGATCCCTTGATCCACGCCTATGAATGCATGACACTGCTGGTACAGCTCGGAGGAATGCGTACGTGCATGCCCCCACTCGAGACGAGGACTGACTCCCCTGGGGAGACTCCAGAAGTACCCCAACATCCATGTCAGCACTGGAGAGGAATCTTCAGTTTCCGGCACCGACTCCACACAAGCTCTTAGGTCCCGGCATCGACGGGAGAGGAATCCCGAGAGGCCCGAGCAACGCGCATGGGGACTGGCCTTTCCTTAGGCCACCAGAGCGGGTCCCTGAGGTCCCCGTCGTAATCGAGAGCACCTGCCGCAACTCGAAAAATCCAGGAGGTTCTCCCCTCCAGGCGAGATGAGGCCCATTTCCGCTGAGGCGTCTCGAGGCTAATCACATCTAACATCTGGAACTTCCTAACGGTCCTTCACACCCTTGCTGCAACTCAAGAAGTTCCCCGACAACCCGTCTACACTCGAGAGGAAGCACGAGAGTCCCGCCCACATCCAGAGGAGCCCGTTTTCCGCCTCCTTGCTCGAGAGGAGGATCCTTTCCCTGCGTGGTCGGGAAAGAATTCCCGGGTTCCCGTCTCATCTCAAGAGGAGGCGCTCTCCACAGGAAAGGCGAGAGGAACTCCAGGGTCGTGCCACATTCCAGAGACCCCAGATGTCTCAGTCCATTCCAGGGAAACCTGTTTTCCCTGCACTGCCTCGACTTTCAAGCCGAGGATCGACTCACACCATGGTGGCACGTGGGACAGCCTGTGGGAAAGCCTCGTGGGAAAGCCTCGTGGGAAAGCCTCGAGGGAAAGCCACAGATCCCTTGATCCACGCGAAGGGAAGCGTGACACTGCTGCTACAGCTCGGGAGAAAGTGCACGTGCATGCCCCCACTCGAGACGAGGACTGACTCCCCTGGGGAGACTCCAGAAGTACCCCAAGATCCATGTCAGCACTGGAGAGGAATCCTCAGGTTCCGGCACGAATCCACACAAGGTCTTAGGCCCCGGCATCGACGGAAAGGGTTCCCGAGAGGCCCCACATCAACTCTCATGGGGACTGGCCTTTCCTGAGGCCACCAGAGCGGGTCCCTGAGGTCCCCGTCGTAAGTCCAGAGCACGTGCCACAACTCGAGAAAATCCAGGAGGTTCCCCTCCAGGCGAGATGAGGCCCATTTCCGCTGAGGTGTCTCGAGGCTAATCACACCTAACCTCAGGAACTTCCAAAGGATCCTTCACACCCTTTCTGCAACTCAAGAAGTTCCCCGACATACCCGTCTCCACTCGAGAGGAAGACGAGAGTCCCGCCCACATCCAGAGGAGCCCCGTTTCCGCCTCCTAGCTCGAGACGGGGAATCCTTTCAGTGTGTGGTCGGGAAAGAATTCCCGGTGTTCCGTCGCCTCTCAAGAACAGGCGCTCTCCACAGGAAAGGCCAGAGGAACTCCAGGGTCGTGCCACCATTCCCAGAGTCCTCCAGATGTCTCAGTCCATGCCAGGGACACCTGTTTTCCCTGCACTGCCTCGACATTCATGCAGATGGATCGACCCACACAACGGGTGGCACTTGGGACAGCCCTGTGGGAAAGCCTGTTTGGAAAACTTGGTGGGAATGCCCAGAGGGAAAGCCACAGATCCCTTGATCGTCTGGCCGGGAAGACTGACACTGGTTCTAGAGCTCGGGAGGAAAGCGCACGTGCATGCCCCCACTCGAGATGAGGACTGAATCGCCTGGGGAGACTCCAGAAGTACCCCAGGATCCATGTCAGGCCTGGAGAGAAATCCTCACGTTCCGGCCCCAACTCCAGACAAGGTCTTAGGTTCCGGCATCTACGGTAGAGGAATCCAGGGAGGTCCCCTAGCAACTCGCATGGGGACCTGCCTTTCCTGAGGCCACCAGAGCGGGTCCCTGAGGTCCCCGTCGTAAGTCGAGAGCACCTGCCGCAAGTCGAGAAAATCCTGGAGGTTCTCCCCTCCAGGCGAACAGAGGCGAATTATTGCTGAAGCATCTCGAGGCCAATCACACCTACCCCCTGAACCGTCCAAAGGTTCCTTCACACCCTTGCTGCAACTCAAGAAGTTCCCCGATATACCCGTATGCACTCCGAGAGGGAAGCAGAAGGGTCCGCCCACATCCAAAGGAGCCCCGTTTCCGCCTCTTTGCTCGAGATGAGGGATCCTTTCCCTACTTGGTCGAAAAAGAATTCCCGAGGTTCCCGTCGCATCTCAAGAGGAGGCCCTCTCCACAGGAAAGGGGATAGGTACTCCAGGTCAGGCCACCATTCCAAGAGTCCCCAGATGTCTCAGTCCATTTCAGAGGAAACCTGTTTTCCCCAAACTGCCTCGACTTTCACGGCCGAAGATCGACTCAAACCACAGTGGCACGTGGGACAGCCCTGTGGTAAAGCCTCGTAGGAAAGCCTCGTGGGAAAGCCTTGAGGGAAAGCCTCGAGGGAAAGCCACAGATCCCTTGATCCACGCGATGGGAAGCGTGACACTGCTTCCACAGCTCGGGAGGAAAGCGCACGTGCATGCCCCACTCGAGACGAGGACTGACTCCCCTGGGGAGACTCCAGAAGTACCCCAAGATCCATGTCAGCACTGGAGAATAATTCTCAGTTACGGCCCCGACTTCACAAAAGGTCTTAGGCCCCAGCATTGAAGGGAGAGGAATCCTGAGAGGCCAATAAGCAACTCGCACGGAGAGTGGCCTTTCCTGAGGCCACCAGATAGGGTCCCTGTGGTCCCCGTCGTAAATCGAGAGCACCTACCGCAACTCGAGAAAATCCTGGAGATTCTCCCCTCCAGGCTAGATGAGGCCCATTTCCGCTGAGGCGACTCGAGGCTAATCACATCTAACCTTTGGAACTTCCATAGGGTCCTTCACACCCTTGCTGCAACTCAAGAAGTTCCCCGACATACCCTTGTCCACTCGAGAGGAAGCGCGAGCGTCCCTTGCACATCCAGAGAAGGCCCTTTTCCTCCCTGTAGCTCGAGATGAGGGATCCTTTCCCTGCGTGGTCCGGGAAAGAATTCCTGGCATTCCCGTCGCATCCAAGAGGAAGCGCTCTCCACAGGAAAGGCGAGAGGAACTCCAGGGTCGTGCCACCCATTCCAAGAGTCCCCCAGAGGACTGAGTCCATTCCAAAGGAAACTCTTTTACCTGCACTGCCTTGACTGTCACGTCGAGGATCGGACTCACACCACGGTGGCACGTGGGACAGCCCTGTGTGTTAGCCTCGTGGGAAAGCCTCATGGGAAATCCTACAGGGAAAGCCACACATCCCCTTGATCCACCCCGTCGGGTAGCATGACACTGCTGCCACCTGTTAGGGAGGAAAAGCCCAAGTGCATTTCCCCACTCGAGACGAGGACTGACTCCCCTGGGGAGAGTCCAGAAGTACCCAAAAATCCACGTCAGCACTGGAGAGGAATCCTCAGTTTCCGGTCCCAACTCAACACAAGGTCTTTGACTCGGGAAATGCAAGCAGTTAAAAGATCTCTCCTTTGGAGCCTCGAGGGGGGATCGGGGCTTCTCTGGATGTGGGCGGGACCCTCGTGCTTCCTTTGAGTGTAGACGGGTATGTCGGGAAAGCTCTTGAGTTGCAGCAAGTGTGTGAAGGAACCATTGGAAGTTCCAGAGGTTAGGTGTGCTTAGCCTCTAGATGCGTCAGTGGAAATAGGCCTCATTTTGCCTGTAGGGGAGAACCTCCTGGATTTTCTCGAGTTACGGCAGGTGCTCTCGAATTACGACGGGGACCTCAGGGAACCTGTCTCGTGGCCTCAGGAAAGGCCAGTCCCCATGCAAGTTGCCAGGGGGACTCTCGGGATTCCTCTTGGGTCGATGCCGGGGCCTAAGACCTTGTGTGGAGTCGAGGCCGGATCCTGAGGATTCCTCTCCAGTGCTGACATGGTTCTTGGGTACTTCTGGAGTCTCCCCAGGGGAAGTCAGTCCTCGTCTCGAGTGTGGGCATGCACGTGCGCTTTCCTCCGAGCTGTAGCAGCAGTGTCACGCTTCCTAACGCGTGGTCAAGGGATCTGTAGCTTTCACTCAAGTCTTTCCTTCAAGGCTTTCCCAAGAGTCTTTCCCACAGGGCTGTCCCACCTGCCACCATGGTGTGAGTCGATCCTCGCCTTGAAAGTCGAGGGCAGTGCAGGGAAAACAGGTTCCTCTGGAATGGACTGTGACATCTGGGGGACTCTTGGAATGGTGGTACGACACCTGGAGTTCCGCTCGCCTTTCCTGTGGAGAGCGCCTCCTCTTGAGATGGGACGGGAACGCCGGGAATTCTTTCCCGACCAAGCAGTGAAAGGATCCGTCATCTCGAGGTCCGAGCAGAAACGGGGCTCCTCTGGATGTGGGCGGGACCCTCGTGCTTCCTCTGGAGTGGAGACGGTATGTCGGGGAACTTCTTGAGTTTCAGCAAGGTTGTGAAGGAACCTTTGGAATTTCCAGAGTTTAGGTGTGATTAGCCTCGAGTGCCTCAGCGGAAATTGGCCTCATCTTGCCTGGAGGGGAGAACCTCCTGGATTTTCTCGAATTGTGGCAGGTGTTCTCAACGTACGCTGGGACCTCAGGGATCCGCTCTGGTGGCGTCAGGAAAGGCCCAGTTCCCATCCGAGTGGCTACGGGGCCTCTCAGGATTCCTCTCCCCGTCGATGGTGGGGCCTAAGACCTTGTGTGAACTCGGAGGCCGGTACCTGAGGATTCCTCTCCCGTGGTGACATGGTTCTTGGGGTACTTCTTGAGTCTCCCCAGGGGTGTCAGTCCTCTTCTCAGCGGGATCATGCAAGAACGCTTACCTCCTGAGCTGCAGTAGCAGTGTCACGCTGCCCGTCGCGTTGATCAAGAGATCTATGTCTTTCCCTCGAGGTATTTCTCACGGGGCTTTCCCTCGAGGCTTTCCCACGAGGCTTTCCCACATCGCTGTCCCACGTGCCACCATGGTGCCAGTCGATCCTCGGCGTGAAAATCAAGGCAGTGCAGGGAAAAACAGGTTCCTCTGGAATGGACTGAGACATCTGGGGGACTCTTGGAATTGT
The DNA here is from genome assembly GCF_001704415.2 of Capra hircus. NCBI lineage: Eukaryota > Metazoa > Chordata > Mammalia > Artiodactyla > Bovidae > Capra > Capra hircus. The sequence continues at coordinate 8,258 of NW_017192890.1, forward strand.
GGCACGACCCTGGAGTTCCTCTCGCCTTTCCTGTGGAGAGCGCCTCTTCTTGAGATGCGGTGGGAACGCCGGGAATACTTTCCCGACCAAGCAGGGAAAGTCCCGTGGTCCAGCCCCGGTGGATCCAGCGTGATTCGAAGGTGGGGACGTAGTCGTCGTCTTTGGAAATATACATATTTAATCCCAGATATAAAGAGATTAGAAATGGATTGTGTAGTAGGAAGATTATTGGAGAAAAAGAGGCTGAATAACTTGGATTACGTGGAATAGCATCCATCCTCCAGTAGAGAATTCAGCCAGAAAAACGGGAGCAAAAAAGAAGCGACATGGGGGAATCAGTCTTTCCGGAAACTGATCTGATTTCTTTATTTTTGGTTTTGCTTGTATACCTCTTGTTACACATAGGGATGAATACAGAGTCACGCAGGAGTCGGCATCCTGACCTTTATCAAAATCAGGTGCTTCACATAAATGTATAAAAAAAAGGTCTTAGGGATCTTACATCATCTTCTGGCCATGAATGAGACCTGCTGACATTTTATGATCCTTTCTTTCTGATAACCAAATAAACTTATTTCTTCCAAGGGTGTTTTTTCTTAAACCAGGCACCACCCTCCAAATAAAGTTACATTCCTATAGGGTGAGGGTGTAGTGAGTTACAATCAAGAAAGGAATTTATTTAACCCAAGGTTAACATGATTAGTCTTAAAGGTGAATTCTTATTTCTCCTATATGCTTAAAGGTTAATACTTATTTCTCCTATATACTAGTTATATTCATTATAAGGGTAGGGAACATGGAGATTTATCAGCAAACATCAGCCTAACAAATGAAAATCCTTTCATCAATTCTCCCCTTAAGATCTATTTAGTCTTAAGATATGATAAAGTTACATTCTTACATAGAAAGGACACAGTGATATATAACAAAGTACAGTGATCTATTACAAAAGTGAAAATCCATTAACTCAAAAAGTCTAGTATTGCTAACATCAAAAACTGCTATATTTCCTTTGCTATATTCCAAATACATTGATTAATATATTCCCAAGTGCCTAAGGATATGGAGGCCTGGTGGCAATCATTGACTCAACAAGAAGAAAAAGTCCTATGCTAATTAAGACTCTCAAAATACTCCAAAACTCTCTGTGCTGTTTACAGTTGAGAGGCAGTAAACAATCTTTGCCTAGTGGCAGCAGTATGGATAATCCTGTCACACAAGCTGGTCTGTCAGCAGAGAGGTTTGACCTAAAATATCCTTGTCCCACCCAGAGCAGGGAATTAGCAGCAATTTTTGACACAACAAATGAAGAACCCTTCACCAATATAATTCCTAACCAACTATACTAATAATTTCTAACTCCCCAAAATAATTTGCCTTTAGTAAGTCTAAAACATCTCATGCCTCTCAGGTTGGGAGGCTGTAAACAATCACATGTGGCCGGACAAACCTATAAAGGTGGGCTAGATAACCTTCAGAGGAGTCGGCAAGCTGAAACACTCTTGTCATGCCCAAGAATATTTATTGCCTTGAAGCTGCACGTTTACTTCTTCCCGAGGAGAAACAGTTATGGGGGAGAGCCCCCGTAAAGTCAGAAGTGTAGGTGAGAGCATAAAACAGACTCTGGTTTTGGGGTTCGATGCTCGGGAACAGGGGGTTACCTGAGGCTTGATCACGCCTTTTGGCATGCCAAGCCTCCTTCCTCATGACTTTGCCATAGGCGGAATTCCTCACGCTGGCCCCCGGAAGGAAAGGATCCCTCATCTCGAGCGACGAGGCGGAAACGCGCCTCCTGTGGATGTGGGGGGA
>NW_017192891.1:0-10065 GCF_001704415.2 Capra hircus
ATATATATATATATTCACTATTATACTTATCTTCATTACTATCTCTTTGCGAGGAATTTAAGGAAGGGAAGCATGACACTGCTGCTACATATCGGGAGGAAAGCGCACGTGCATGCCCCCACTCGAGACAAGGACTCACTCCCTGGGGAGACTCCAGAAGTACGCCCCAAGATCCATGTCAGCACTGGAGAGGAATCCTCAGGTTCTGGCACCATCTCCACACAAGGTCTTAGGCCTCGGCATCGACGGGAGAGGAATCCCGAAAGGCCCTCGAGCAATTCGCATGGGGACTGGTCTTTCCTGAGGCCACCAGAGCAGGTCCCTGAGGTCCCGGTCGTAAGTTGTGACCACCTGCCTCAACTGGAGAAAATCCAAGTGGTTCTTCCCTCCAGGCGAGATGAGGCCCATTTCCACTAAGCCATATCCAGGCTAATCACACCTAACCTGTGGAACTTCCAAAGGGTCCTTCACACCCTTGCTGCAACTCAAGAAACTCCCCGACATACCCGTCTCCAGAGGAGAGGAAGCACGAGAGTCCCGCCCAAATACAGAGGAGCCCCGATACCGCCTCCTAGTTCGAGAGGAGGGATCCTTTCCTGCGTGGTCGGGAAAGAATTCCCGGCGTTCCCATCGCATCTCAAGAGGAGGCGCTCTCCACAGGAAAGGCGAGAGGAAATCCAGTTCGTGCTACCATTCCCAGAGTCACCCAGATGTCTCTGTCCATTCCAGGGAAACCTGTTTTCCCTGCAATGCCTCGACTTTCAAACCGAGGATCGACTCACACCACGGTGGCACGTGGGACAGCCCTGTGGGAAAGGCTCGTGGGAAAGCCTCCTGGGAAAGCCTCAAGGGAAAAACCTCAGATCCCTTGATCCACGAGAAGGGAAGCGTGACACTGCTGCTACAGCTCGGGAGGAAAGCGCACGTGCATGTCCCCACTCGAGACGAGAGCTGACTCACCTTAGGAGACTCCACAAGTACCCCAAGATCCATGTCAGCACTGGAGAGGAATCCTCAGGTTCAATCACCGACTCCACACAAGGTCTTAGGCCCCGGCATCGACGCGAGAGGAATCCCGAGAGGCTCCCGAGCAACTCGCATGGGGACTGGCCTTTCCTGAGGCCACCAGAGCGGGTCCCTGAGGTCCCCGTCCAAAGTCGAGAGCCCCTGCCCCAACCTGTGAAACTCCAGGAGGTTCTCCGCACAAGGCGAGATGAGGCTCATTTCCGCTGAGGCGTCTCGAGGCTAATCACACCTAATCTCTGGAACTTCCAAAGTGTCCTTCACACCCTTGCTGCAACTCAAGAAGTTCACCGACATACCCGTCTCCACTCGAGAGGAAGCACGAGAGTCCCGCCCACATCCAGTGGAGCCCCGTTTCTGCCTCCTAGCTCGAGACGGGGTATCCTTTCCCTGCGTGGTCAGGAAAGAATTCCCGGCGTTCCCGTCGCATCTCAAGAGGAGGCGCTCTCCACCGGAAAGGCGAGAGGAACTCCAGGGTCGTGCCACCATTCCCAGAGTCCCCCAGATGTCTCAGTCCATTCCAGGGTATCCTGTTTTCCTTAAACAGTCTAGACATTCAAGCCAAGGATCGACTCACACCACGGTGGCACGTTGGGACAGCCCTGTGGGAAAGCCTCCTGGGATAGCCTAGTGGGAAACCCTCGAGTGAAAGCCACAGATCCCTTGATCCACGCGAAGGGAAGCCTGACACTGCTGCTATAGCTCGGGAGGAATGTGCACGTGCATGCCCCCACTCGACACAAGGACTGACTCCCCTGGGGAGACTCCAGAAATACCCCAAGATCCATGTCAGCACTGGAGAGGAATCCTCAGGTTCCGGCACCGACTCCACACAAGGTCTTAGGCCCTGTCATCAACGGGACAGGAGTCATGAGAGACCACCAAGCAACTCACATGGGGACTGGCCTTTCCTGAGGCCACCAGAGCGGGTCCCTGAGGTCCCCATCCTAAGTCGAGAGCACCTTCCGAACTCGAGAAAATCCAGGACTTTCTCCCTTCCAGGTGACATGAGTCCCATTTCCACTGAGGCGTCTCGAGGCTAATCACACCTAACCTCTGGAACTTTCAAAGGGTCCTTCACACCCTTGCTGCAACTCAAGAAGTTCCCCGACATACCCGTCTCCACTCGAGAGGAAGCACGAGAGTCCCTCTCACTTCCACAGGAGCCCCGATTCCGCGTCCTAGCTCGAGAGGAGGGATCGTTTAACTGCGTGGTCTTGAAAGAATTCCCGGCGTTCCCGTCCCATCTCAAAAGGAGGCGCTCTCCACAGGAAAGGCTAGAGGAACTCAAGGGTCGTGCCACCATCCCCAGAGTCCCCCCGATGTCTCAGTCCATTCCAGGGAAACCTGTTTTCCCTGCAGTGCCTCGACTTTCAAGCCGAGGATCGACTCACACCACGGAGGCACGTGGGACAGCCCCGTGGGAAAGCCTAGAGGGAAAGCCAGGGATCCCTTGATCCACGCGAAGGGAAGCGTGACACTGCTGCTACAGCTCAGGAGGAAAGCCCACGTGTGTGCCGCCACTCGAGAAGAGGACTGACTCCCCTGGGGAGACTGCAGAAGTACCCCAAGATCCATGTCAGCACTGGAGAGGAATCCTCAGGTTCCGGCACTGACTTCACACAAGGTCTTAGGCCCCAGCATCGACAGGAGAGAAATCCTGAGAGGCCCTTGAGGCAACTCGCATGGGACCTGGCCTTTCCTGAGGCCACCAGAGCGGGTCCCTTATGTCCCCGTCGTGAGTCGAGAGAACCTGCCGCAGCTCCAGAAAATCCAGGAGGTTCTCCCCTCCAGGCGAGATGAGGCCAATTTCCGCTGAGGCGTCTCGAGTCTAATCACACCTAACCTCTGGAACTTCCAAAGGGTAATTCACACCCTTGCTGCAACTCAAGAAGTTCCCCGACATACCCGTCTCCACTCGAGAGGAAGCAAGACCGACCCGCCCACATCCAGAGAGCCCAGTTTCCCCCTCCTAGCTCGAGACGGAGGATCCTTTCAGACCGTGGTCGGGAAAGAATTCCCGGTGTTCCCGTCGCATCTCAAGAGGAGGCGCTCTCCACAGGAAAGGCGAGAGTAACTGCAGGGTCGTGCCACCATTCCCACAGTCCCCCAGATGTCTCAGTCCTTTCCAGGGAAACCTGTTTTCCCTGCACTGCCACGATTTTCAAGCCGAGGTCGACTCTCACCATGGTTCCACGTGGGACAGCCCTGTGGGAAAGCCTCGTGGGAAAGCCTAGAGGGACAGCCACAGATCTCTTGATCCACGTGAAGGGACGTGTGACACTGCTGCTAGAGTTCGGGAGGAAAGCGCACGTGCATGCTCCCACTCGAGACAAGGACTGACTCCCCTGGGGAGACTCCAGAAGTATCCCAAGATCCATGTCAGCACTGGAGAGGAATCCTCAGGTTCCGGCACCGACTCCACACAAGGTCTTAGGCCCCAGCAACGACGGGAGAGGAATCCCTAGAGGCCCCCGAGGAATTCTCATGGGGACTGGCCTTTCCTGAGGCCACCAGAGCGGGTCCCTGAGGTCCCCGTGGTAAGACGAGAGCACCTGCCGTAACTCGAGAAAATCCAGGAGGTTCTACCCTCCAGGCGAGATGAGGCCCATTTCCGCTGAGGCGTCTCGAGGCTAATCACACCTAACCTCTGGAAATTCCAAAGGGTCCTTCACACCCTTGCTGCAACTCAAGAAGTTCCCCTACATACCTGTCTCCACTTGAGCGGAAGCACGAGAGTCCCGCCCACATGCAGAGGAGCCCCGTAGCCGCCTCCTACCTCGAGAGGAGGGATCCTTTCCCTGCGTGGTCGGGAAAGAATTCCCGGCGTTCCCGTCCCATCTCAAGAGGAGGCGCTCTCCACAGGAAAGGCGAGAGGAACTCCAGGGTCGTGCCACCATTCCCAGGGTCCCCCAGATGTCTCAGTCCATTCCAGGGAAACCTGTTTTCCCTGCACTGCCTCGACTTTCAAGCCGAGGATAGACACACCACGGATGTGGGACAGCCCTGTGGGAAAGCCTCGTGGGAAAGCCTCGTGGGAAAGCCTCGAGGGAAAGCCACAGATCCCTTGATCCACGCCTATGGAAGCGTGACACTGCTGTTACAGCTCGGGAGGAAAGCGCACGTGCATGCCCCCACTCGAGACGAGGACTGACTCCACTGGGGAGACTCCAGAAGTACCCCAAGATCCATGTCGGCACTGGAGAGGAATCCTCAGGTTCCGGCACTGACACCACACAAGCTCTTAGGCCCCGACATCGACGGGAGAGGAATCCCGAGAGGCCCCCGAGCAACTCGCATGGGGACTGGCCTTTCCTGAGGCCACCAGAACGGGTCCCGGATGTCCCCGTCGTAAATTGAGAGCACCTGCCGCAACTCGAGAAAATCCAGGAGGTTTCCCCTCTAGGCGAGATGAGGCCCATTTCCGCTCAGGCGTCTCTAGGCTAATCACACCTAAAATCTGGAACTTCCAAAGGGTACTTCACACCCTTGCTGCAACCCATGAAGTTCCCCGACATACCCGTCTCCACTCGAGAGGAAGCACGAGAGTCCCGCCCACATCCAGAGGAGCCCCGTTTCCGCCTCCTAGCTCGAGAGGAGGGATCATTTCCCTGCGTGTTCGGCAAAGAATTCCTGGCGTTCCAGTCGCATCTCAAGAGGAGGCGCTCCCACAGGAAAGGCGAGAGGAAAACCAGGGTCGTGCCACATTCCCAGAGTCCCCAGATGTCTCAGTCCATTCCAGGGAAATCTGTTTTCCCTGCACTGCCTCGACTTTCAAGCCGAGGATCGACTCACACCACGGTGTCACGTGGGACAGCCCTGAGGGAAAGTCTCGTGGGAAAGCTTCGTGGGAAAGCCTCGAGGGAAAGACACAGATCCCTTGATCCACGCGAAGGGAAGCGTGACACTGCTGCTATAGCTCAGGAGGAAAGCGCCCGAGCATGCCCTCAGTCGAGACGAGGTCTGACTCCCCTGGGGAGACTCCAGAAGTACCCCAAAACCATGTCGGCACTGGAGAGGAATCCTCAGGTTCCGGCACTGACTCCACACAAGGTCTTAGGACCCAGCTTCAACGGGAGAGGAATCCCGAGAGGCCCGCGAGCAACTCGCATGGGGACTGGCCTTTCCTGAGGCCACCAGAGCGGGTCCCTGAGGTCCCCGTCGTAAGTCGAGAGCACATGCCGCAACTCGAGAAAATCTAGGAGGTTCTCCCCTCCAGGCGAGATGAGGCCCATTTCCGCTGAGGCGTCTCGAGGCTAATCACATCTAACATCTGGAACTTCCAAAGGGTCCTTCACACCCTTGCTGCAACTCAAGAAGTTCCCCGACATACTCGTCTCCACTCCAGAGGAAGGACGAGAGTCCCGCCCACATCCAGAGGAGCCCCGTTTCCGCCCCCTAGCTCGAGGGGAGGGTATCCTTTCCCTGCGTGGTCGGGAAAGAATTCCCAGCATTCCCGATCGCATCTCAAGAGGAGGCGCTCTCCACTGGAAAGGACGAGAGGAACTCCAGGGTCGTGCCACCATTCCCAGAGTCCCCCAGATGTCTCAGTCCATTCCAGGGAAAACTATTTTCCCTGCACTGCCTCGACTTTCAAGCCGAGGATCGACTCACACCAACGGTGGCACGTGGGACATCCATGTGGAAAAGCCTCGTGGGAAAGCCTCGTGGGAAAGCCTCGAGGGAAAGCCCCTGATCCCTTGATCCATGCGAAGGGAAGCGTGACATTGCTGGCTACAGCTCGGGAGGAAAGCACACGTGCATGCCCCCACTCGAGACAAGGACTGACTCCACTGTGGAGACTCCAGAAGTACTCCAAGATCCATGTCAGCACTGGAGAGGAATCCTCAAGTTCTGGCACCGACTCCACACAATGTCTTAGGCCCCGGCATCGACGGGAGAGGAATTCCGAGTGGCCCCCGAGCAACTCGCATGGGGACTGGCCTTTTCCTGAGGCCACCTAGACCGGGTCCCTGAAGTCCTCGTCGTAAGTTGAGAGCACCTGCCGACAACTCCGAGAAAATCCAGGAGGTTCTCCCCTCCAGGCGAGATGAGGCCCATTCGTGCTGAGGCGTCTCGAGGCTAATCAGACCTAACCTTCGAACTTCCAAAGGGTCCTTCACACCGTTGCTGGCAACTCAGGAAGTTTCCCGACATACCCGTCTCCACTCCACAGGAAGCACGAGAGTCCCACCCACATCCAGAGGAGCCCCGTTTCTGCCTCTTGCTCGAGAGGATGGGATCCTTTCCCTGCGTGGTCGGGCAAGAATTCCCAGCATTTCCGTTGCATCCCAAGAGGAGGCGCTCTCCACAGGAAAGGCGAGAGGAACTCCAGGGTCGTGCCACCATTCCCAGAGTCCGCCCAGATATCTCAGTCCATTCCAGGGAAACCTGTTTTCCCTGCACTGCCTCGACTTTCAAGCCGAGGATCGACTCACACCACGGTGGCGCGTGGGAGAGCCCTGTGTGCAAGCCTCGTGGGAAAAGCTTCCTGGGAAAGCCTCGAGGGAAAGCCAGCTGATCCCTTGATCCACGCGACGGGAAGCGTGACACTGCTGCTACAGCTCGGAGGAAAGCACACGTGCATGCCACCACTTGAGACGAGGACTGAGCCCCCTGGGGAGACTCCGAAGTACCCCAAGATACATGTCGGCACCTGGAGAGGAATGCCTCAGGTTCCGGCACCGGCTCCACACATGGTCTTAGGCCCCCGGCATCGATGGGAGAGGAATGCCGAGAGGCCCCCGAGCAACTCGCATGGGGACTGGCCTTTCCTGAGGCCACCAGAGCGGGTCCCTGAGGTCTCCATCGTAAGTCGAGAGGACCTGCTGCAACTCGAGAAAATCCAGGAAGGTTCTCCCCTCCAGGCGAGATGAAGGCCCATTTCCGCTGAGGCGTCTCGAGGCTAATCACACCTAAACTCTGGTACTTCCCAAATGGTCCTTCACACCCTTGCTGCAACTCAAGAAGTTCTCCCGACATACCCGTCTCCACTCGAGAGGAAGCACGAGAGTCCCGACCACATCCAGAGGAGCCCCGTTTCCGCCTCCTAGCTCGAGAGGAGGAATCCTTTCCCTGCGTCGTCAGGAAAGAATCCCAGCATTCCCGTCGCATCTCAAGAGGAGGCGCTCTCCACAGGAAAGGCGAGAGGAACTCCAGGGTCGTGCCACCATTCCCAGAGTCCCCCAGATGTCTCAGTCCATTCCAGGGAAACACTGTTTTCCCTGCACTGCCTCGACTTTGAAGCCGAGGATCGACTCACACCCACGGTGGCACGTGGGACAGCCCTGTGGGAAAGCCTCGTGGGAAAGCCTCGTGGGAAACACTCGTGGGAAAGCCTCGTGGGAAACCCTCAAGCGAAAGCCACAGATCCCTTGATTCACGCCTATGGAAGCGTGACACTGCTGTTACAGCTCGGGAGGGAAAGCGCACGTGCATGCCCCACTCGAGACGAGGACTGACTCCACTGGGGAGACTCCAGAAGTACCCCAAGATCCATGTCGAGCACTGGAGAGGAATCCTCAGGTTTCCGGCACTGACACCACACAAGCTCTTAGGCCCCGGACATCGACGGGAGAGGAATCCCGAGAGGCCCCCGAGCAACTCGCATGTGGTACTGGCCTTTCCTGAGGCCACCAGAGTGGGTCCCTGGATGGTCCCCGTCGTAAGTCGAGAGCACCTGCCGCAACTCGAGAAAATCCAGGAGGTTTCTCCCCTCTAGGCGAGATGAGGCCCATTTCCGCTCAGGCGTCTCTGAGGCTAATCACACCTAAAATCTGGAACTTCCAAAGGGTACTTCACACCCTTGCTGCAACTCAAGTGAAGTTCCCCGACATACCCGTCTCCACTCGAGAGGAAGCACGAGAGTCCCGCCCACATCCAGAGGAGCCCCGTTTCCGACTCCTAGCTCGAGAGGAGGGATCCTTTCCCTGCGTGGTCGGAGAAAGAATTCCCGGCGTTCCCGTCGCATCTCAAGAGGAGGCGCTCTCCATCAGGAAAGGCGAGAGGAACTCCAGGGTCGTGCCACCATTCCCAGAGTCCCCCAGATGTCTCCAGTCCATTCCAGGGAAACCTGTTTTCCCTGCACTGCCTCTACTTTCAAGCCGAGGATCGACTCACACCACGGTGGACACGTGGACAGCCCTGTGGGAAAGCCTCGTGGGAAAGCCACAGATCACTTGATCCACGGGAAGGCAAGCGCGACACTGCTGCTACAGCTCGGGAGGAAAGCGCACGTGCATCCCCCCACTCGAGACGAGGACTGACGCCCCTGGGGAGACCTCCAGAAGTAACCAAGATCCATGTCGGCACTGGAGAGGAATCCTCAGGTTCCGGCACCGCTCCACACATGGTCTTAGGCCCCGGCATCGATGGGAGAGGAATGCCGAGAGGCCCCGAGCAACTCGCACGGGGACTGGCCTTTCCTGAGGCCACCAGAGCGGGTCCCTGAGGTCCCCGTCGTAAGTCGAGAGCACATGCCGCAACTCGAGAAAATCTAGGAGGATCTCCCCTCCAGGCGAGATGAGGCTCATTTCCGCTGAGGCGTCTCTAGGCTAATCACACCTAAAATCTGGAACTTCCAAAGGGTACTTCACACCCTTGCTGCAACCCATGAAGTTCCCGACATACCGTCTCCACTCGAGAGGAAGCACGAGAGTCCCGCCCACATCCAGAGGAGCCCCGTTTCCGCCTCCTAGCTCGAGAGGAGGGATCATTTCCCTGCGTGTTCGGCAAAGAATTCCTGGCGTTCCAGTCGCATCTCAAGAGGAGGCGCTCCACAGGAAAGGCGAGAGGAAAACCAGGGTCGTGCCACATTCCCAGAGTCCCCAGATGTCTCAGTCCATTCCAGGGAAATCTGTTTTCCCTGCACTGCCTCGACTTTCAAGCCGAGGATCAACTCACACCACGGTGTCACGTGGGACAGCCCCGTAGGATAGCCTTGAGGGAAAGCCTCGAGGAAAGCAAAGATCCCTTGATCCATGCGAAGGGGAAGCGTTGCACTGCTGCTACAGCTCGGGAGGAAAGCGCACGTTCATGCCCCCACACAAGACGATGACTAACTCCCCTGGGGAGACTCCAGAACTACCCAAGATCCATGTCAGCACTGGAGAGGTAACCTCAGGTTCCGGAACCGACTCCACACAGGGTCTTAGGCCCCGGCATCGACGGGAGAGGAATCCCGAGAGGCCCCGAGCAACTCGCATGGGGACTGGCCTTTCCTGAGGCCACCAGAGCGGGTCCCTGAGGTCCCCATCGTAGGCGAGAGCACCTGCCGCAACTAGAACAATCCATGAGGTTGTCCCCTCCAGACGAGATGAGGCCATTTCCGCTGAGGCGTCTCGAGGCTAATCACACCTAACCTCTGAAACTTCCAAAGGGTCCTTCACACCCTTGCTGCAACTCAAGAAGTCCACCAATATCCCGTCTCTACTCGAGAGCAAGCAAGAGAGTCCCGCCCACATCCAAAGGAGCCCCGTTTCCGCCTCCTAGCTAGAGAGGAGGGATCCTTTCCCTGCGTGGTCGGGAAAGTATTCCCGGCGTTCTCGTCGCATCTCAAGAGGAGGCACTCTCCACTGGAAGGCGAGAGGAACTCCCGGGCCTTGCCACCATTCCCAAAGTCCCGCAGATGTCTAAGTCGCCATTTCCAGGGAAATCTGTTTCCCTCAATTGCCGCGACTTTTCAAGCCGAGGATCGACTCACACCACGGTGGCACGTGGACAGCCATGTGGGAAAGCCTCCTGGGAAAGCCTCGTGGAGAGACTCAAGAAAGGCACAGATCCCTTGATCCAGGCGAAGGGAAAGCGTGACACTGCTGCTACAGCTCGGGAGGAAAGCGCACGTGCATGCCCCACTCGAGACGAGGACTGACTCCCCTGGGGAGACTGCAGAAATACCCCAAGATCCATGTCAGCACTGGAGAGGAATCCTCAGGTTCGGCACCGTCTCCACACAAGGTTTTAGGCCCCGGCATCGACGGGAGAAGAATCCGCGAGAGGACCCCGAGCAACGCATGGGGACTGGCCTTTCCTGAGGCCACCAGA
>NW_017192892.1:0-10064 GCF_001704415.2 Capra hircus
GGTAAGGTGTGATTAGCCTAGAGATACCTCAGCGGAAATGGGCCTCATGTCGCCTGGAGGGGAGACCTCCTGGATTTTTCGAGTTGCGGCAGGTGCTCTCGACTTACAACGGGGACCTCAGGGACCATTCTGGTGGCCTCAGGAAAGGCCAGTCCCCATGCGAGTTGCTCGGGGGCCTCCTCGGATTCCCTCTCCCGTCGATGCCGGGGCCTAAGACCTTGTGTGGAGTCAGTGCCGGAACCTGAGGATTCCTCTCCAGTGCCGACATGGATCTTCGGGGACTTCTTCTGTGTCTCCCCAGAGGCGTAAGTCCCGTCTCGAGAGGGGGCATGCACGTGCGCTTTCCTCCGGAGCTGTAGCAGCAGTGTCACGCTTCCCTTTCGTGGATCAAGGGATCTGTGTCTTTCCTCGAGGCTTTCCCACGAGGCTTTCCCACGAGGCTTGCCCACAGGGATGTCCCACGTGCCACCGTTGTGTGAGTCGATCCTCGGCTTGAAAGTCGAGGCAGTGCAGGGAAAACAGGTTTCCCTGGAATGGACTGAGACATCTGGGGGACTTTGGGAATATGGCACGACCCTGGAGTTCCTCTCGCCTTTCCTGTGGAGAGCGCCTCCTCTTGAGATGTGACAGGAATGCCAGGAATTCTTTCCGCCCACGCCGGGAAAGGATCCCTCCCTCTCGAGCTAGGAGGCGGAAACGGGGCTCCTCTGGATGTGGGCGGCACTCTCGTGCTTCCTCTCGAGTGGAGACGGGAATGTCTGGGAACTTCTTGAGTTGCAGCAAGGGTGTGAAGGACCCTTTGGAAGTTCCAGATGTTAGATGTGATTAGCCTTGAGATGCCTCAGCGGAAATGGGCCTCATCTCGCCTGGAGGGGAGAACCTCCTGGATTTCCTCGAGTTGCGGCAGGTGCTCTCGACTTACGACGGGATCCTCAGGGACCCGCTCTGGTGGCCTCAGGAAAGGCCAGTCCCATGCGAGTTGCTCGGGGCCTCTCGGATTTCCTCTCCCGTCGATTCCAGCGCTAAGATCTTGTGTGGAGATGCTGCCGGAACCTGAGTATTCCTCTCCAGTGCAGAAATGGACTTGGTGTATTTCTGGAGTCTCCCCAGGGGAGTCATTCTTCGTCTCAGGTGGGGGCATGCACCTGCGCTTTCCTCCCGAGCTGAAGCAGCAGTGTCACGCTTCCCTTCGCTTGGATCAATGGATCTGTGGTTTTCACTCGAGGGTTTCCCACAAAGCTTTCCTACGAGGATTTCCCGCAGGGCTGTCCCACGTGCCACCGTGTGTGAGTCGATCCTCGGCTTGAAAGTCGAGGCAGTGCAGGGAAAACAGGTTTCCCTGGAATGGACTGAGACATCTGGGGGACTCTCGAATGGTGGCACGACCCTGGAGTTCCTCTCGCCTTTCCTGTGGAGAGCGCCTCCTCTTGAGATGCGACGGGAACGCCGGGAATTCTTTCCCGACCACGCAGGGAAAGGATCCCTCCTCTCGAGCTAGGAGGCGGAAATGGGGCTCCTCTTTATGTGGGCGGGACTCTCGTGCTTCCTCTCGAGTGGAGACGGGTATGTCGGGGAACTTCTTGAGTTGCAGCAAGGGTGTGAAGGACCCTTTGGAAGTTCCAGAGGTTAGGTGTGATTAGCCTCGAGACGCCTCAGGGGAAATTGGCCTCATCTCGCCTGGAGGGGAGAACCTCCTGGATTTTCTCGAGTTGCGGCATGTGCTCTCGACTTACGACGGGGACCTCAGGGACCCGCTCTGGTGGCCTCAGGAAAGGCCAGTCCCCATGCGAGTTGCTCTTGGGCCTCTCAGGATTCCTCTCCTGTCGATGCTGGGCCTAAGACCTTGTGTGGAGTCAGCGGGAACCTTAGGTTTCCTCTCCAGTGCTGACATGGAACTTGGGGTACTTCTGGAGTCTCCCAGGGGAGTCAGTACTCGTCTCGTTTGGGAATGCACGTGCGCTTTCCTCCGAGCTGTAGCAGCAGTGTCGAGATTCCCTTTGCGTGGATCAAGGGTTCAGGAGCTTTCCCTCGAGGCTTTCCGACGAGGCTTTACCACAGGGCTGTCCCACGTGCCACCGTGGTGTGAGTCGATCCTCGGCTTGAAAGTCGAGGCAGTGCTGGGAAAACAGGTTTCCCTGGAATGGACGGAGCCATCTGGGGGACTCTGGGAATGTGGCACGACCCTGGAGTTCCTCTCGCCATTCCTCTGGAGAGCGCCTCCTCTTGAGATGCGACGGGAATGCCGGAAAATCTTTCCCGACCACGCAGGGAAAGGATCCCTCCTCTTGAGCTCGGAGGGGGAAACGGGCTCCTATGGTTGTGGGAGGGACTCTCGTGCTTCCTCTCGAGTGGAGACGGGTATGTCGGGGAACTTCTTGAGTTGCAGAAAGGGTGTGAGGGACCCTTTGAAAGTTCCAGAGGTTAGGTGTGATTAACCTCGAGACGCCTCAGCGGAAATCGGCCTCATCTCGCCTGGAGGGAGAACCTCCTGGATTTTTCGAGTTGCGGCAGGTGCTCTTGACTTACGACAGGGACCTCAGGGAACCGCTGCGGTGGCCTCAGGAAAGGCCAGTCCCCATGCTAGTTGCTCGGGGCCTCTCGGGATTCCTCTACCGTCGATGCCGGGGCCTAAGATCTTGTGTGGAGTAGGTGCTGGAACCTGAGCATTCCTCTCCAGTGCTGACATGGATCTTGGGGTACTTCTGGAGTCTCCCCAGGGGAGTCAGTCCTCTTCTCGAGTGGGGCATGCACGTGCGCTTTCCTCTCGAGCTGAAGCAGCAGTGTCGCGCTTCCCTTCGCGTGGATCAAGGGATCAGGGGCTTTCCCTCGAGGCTTTCCAACGAAGCTTTCCCACGAGGCTTTCCCACAGGGCTGTCCCACGTGCCACCGTGGTGTGAGTCGATCCTCGGCTTGAAAGTCGAGGCAGTGCAGGGAAAACAGGTTTCCCTGGAATGGACTGAGACATCTGGGGGACTCTGGGAATGGTGGCACGACCCTGGAGTTCCTCTCGCCTTTCCTGTGGAGAGCGCCTCCTCTTGAGTTGGGAGGGAAACGCCGGGAATTCTTTCCCGACCACGCAGGGAAAGGATCCCTCCTCTCGAGCTTGGAGGCGGAAACAGGGCTCTTCTGGATGTGCGGGGAACTCTCGTGCTTCCTCTCGAGTGGAGACAGGTATGTCGAGGAACTTCTTGATTTGCAGCAAGGGTGTGAAGGACCCTTTGGAAGTTCCAGAGGTTAGGTGTGATTAGCCTCCAGACGCCTCAGCGGAAATGGGCCTCATCTCGCCTGCAGGGGAGAACCTCCTGGATTTTCTCGAGTTGCGGCAGGTGCTCTCGACTTACGACGGGGACCTCAGGGACCCGCTCTGGTGGCCTCAGGAAAGGCCAGTCCCTTTGCGATTTGCTCGGGGGCCTCTCAGGATTCCTCTCCCGTCGATGCCGGTGCCTAAGATCTTGTGTGGAGACGCTGCCGGAACCTGAGGATTCCTCTCCAGTGCAGAAATGGATCTTGGTGTACTTCTGGAGTCTCCCCAGGGGAGTCACTCTAAGTCTCGAGTGGGGGAATGCACGTGCGCTATCCTCCCGAGCTGAAGCAGCAGTGTCACGCTTTCCCTTCGCCTGGATCAAGGGATCAGCGGGTTTTCCCTCGAGGCTTTAACAACGAGGCTTTCCCACGAGGCTTTCCCACAGGGCTGTCCCCACGTGCCACCGGTGTGTGAGTCGATCCTCGGCTTGAAAGTCGAGGCAGTGCAGGGAAATCAGGTTTCCCTGGAAATGAACTGAGACATCTAGTGTACTCTGGGAATGGTGGCACGCCCCAGGAGTTCCTCTCGCCTTTCCTGTGGAGAGCGCCTATTCTTGAGATGCGACGGGAACGCCGGGAATTCTTTCCCGACCACGCAGGTAAAGGATCCCTCCCCTCGAGCTAGGAGTCGGAAACGGGTCTCCGCTGGATGTGGGCGGGACTCTCGTGCTTCCTCTCGAGTGGGAGACCGGTTTGTCGGGGAACTTCTTGAGTTGCAGTAAGGGTGTGAAGGAATCTTTGGAAGTTCCAGATGTTAGATGTGATTAGCCTCCAGACGCCTCAGCGGAAATGGGCCTCATGTCGCCTGGAGGGGAGAACCTCCTGGATTTTCTCGAGTTGCGGCAGGTGCTCTCGACTTACGATGGGGACCTCAGTGACCCGCTCTGGTGGCCTCAGGAAAAGACAGTCCCCATGCGAGTTGCTGCGGGTCCTCTCGGGATTCCTCTCCCGACGATGCCGGGGCTTAAGACCTTGTGTGGAGTTGGTGCCTGAACCTGAGGATTCCTCTCCAGTGCTGACATGGATCTTGGGGTACTTCTGGAGTCTCCCCAGGGACTCAGTCCTCGTCTCTGAGTGGGGGCATGCACGTGCGCTTTCCTCCCGAGCTGTAGCAGCAGTGTTGCATTTCCCTTCTCGTGGATCAAGGGATCTGTGGCTTTCCCTCGAGGCTTTCCCACGAGGTTTTCCCACGAGCCTTTCCCACAGGGCTGTCCCACGTGCCGCCTTGTTGTGAGTCGATACTCGGCTTGAAAGTCGACGCAGTGCAGGGAAAACAGGTTTCCCTGTAATGGACTGAGACATCTGGGGGACTCTGGGATGGTGACACGACCCTGAAGTTCCTCTCCCCTTACCTGTGGAGAGCGCCTCCTCTTGAGATGCGTCGGAAACGCCATGAATTCATTCCCTACCACGCAGCGAAAAGATCGTTCCTCTCGAGCTAGGAGGCGGAAATGGGGCTCCTCTGGATGTGGGCGGGACTATGGAGCTTCCTCTCTAGTGGAGACGGGTATGTCGGGGAACTTCTTGAGTTGCAGCAAAAGTGTGAAAGACCCTTTGGAAGTTCCAGAAGTTAGATTTGATTAGCCTCGAACGCCTCAGTGGAAATGGGCCTCATCTCTCCTGGAGGGGAGAACCTCCTGGATTTTCTCGAGTTGCGACAGGTGCTCTCGACTTACGACGGGGACCTCAGGGACCCGCTCCGGTGGCCTCAGGAAAGGCCTGTCCCATGCGAGTTGCTCGGGGCCTCTCGGGATTCCTCTCCCGTGGATGCCGGGGCCTAAGATCTTGTGTGGAGTAGGTGCCGGATCCTGAGCATTCACCTCCAGTGCTGACATGGATCTCGGGCACTTCTGGAGTCTCCCCAGGGGAGTCAGTCGTCGTCTCGAGTGGGGGAATGCACGTGCGCTTTCCTCCCGAGCTGAAGCAGCAGTGTCACGCTACCCTTCGCGTGGATCAAGGGATCTGTGGCTTTCCCTCGAGGCTTTCCCAAGAGGCTTTCCCACGAGGCTTTCCCACGAGGCTTTCCCACAGGGCTGTCCCACGAGCCACCGTGGTGTGAGTCGATCCTCGGCTTGAAAGTCAAGGCAGTGCAGGGAAAACAGGTTTGCCTGGAATGGACTGAGACATCTGGGGGACTCTGGGAATGGTGGCACGACCCTGGAGTCCCTCTCGCCTTTCCTGTGGAGAGCGCCTCCTCTTGAGATGCGACGGGAACGCCGGGAATTCATTCCCGACCACGCAGGGAAAAGATCCCTCCTCTCGAGCTAGGAGTCGGAAAAGGGTCTCCGCTGGATGTGGGCGGGACTCTCGTGCTTCCTCTCGAGTGGAGACCGGTTTGTCGGGGAACTTCTTGAGTTGCAGTAAGGGTGTGAAGGAATCTTTGGAAGTTCCAGATGTTAGATGTGATTAGCCTCCAGACGCCTCAGCGGAAATGGGCCTCATGTCGCCTGGAGGGAGAACCTCCTGGATTTTCTTCGAGTTGGCAGCAAGGTGCTCTCGACTTACGATGGGGACCTCAGGGACCCGCTCTAGTGGCCTCAGGAAAGGCCAGTCCCCATGCGAGTTGCTCGGGGTCCTCTCGGGATTCCTCTCCCGACGATGCCGGGGCTTAAGACCTTGTGTGGAGTTGGTGCCTGAACCTGAGGATTCCTCTCCAGTGCTGACATGGATCTTGGGGTACTTCTGGAGTCTCCCCAGGGGAGTCAGTCCTCGTCTCGAGTGGGGGCATGCACGTGCGCTTTCCTCCCGAGCTGTAGCAGCAGTGTTGCATTTCCCTTCGCGTGGATCAAGGGATCAGTGGCTTTCCCTCGAGGCTTTCCCACGTGATTTTCCAACGAGCCTTTCCCACAGGGCGGTCCCCACGTGCCGCCTTGTTGTGAGTCGATACTCGGCTTGAAAGTCGACGCAGTGCAGGGAAAACAGGTTTCCCTGGAATGGACTGAGACCTCTGGGGGACTCTGGAATGGTGACACGACCCTGAAGTTCCTCTCCCCTTACATGTGGAGAGCGCCTCCTCTTGAGATGCGTCGGAAACGCCTTGAATTCATTCCCTACCACGCAGGGAAAGGATCCCTCCTCTCGAGCTAGGAGGCGGAAACGGGGCTCCTCTGGATGTGGGCGGGAATATGGAGCTTCCTCTCTACTGGAGACGGGTACGTCGGGGAACTTCTTGAGTTGCAGCAAAAGTGTGAAAGACCCTTTGGAAGTTCCAGAAGTTAGATTTGATTAGCCTCGAGACGCCTCAGTGGAAATGGGCCTCATCTCTCCTGGAGGGGGAGAACCTCCTGGATTTTCTCGAGTTGCGACAGGTGCTCTCGACTCACGTCGGGGACCTCAGGGACACGCTCTGGTGGCCTCAGAAAGGCCAGTCCCCATGCGAGTTGCTCGGGGGCCTCTCGGGATTCCTCTCCCGTCGATGCCGGGGCCTAAGATCTTGTGTGGCATCGGTGCCGGAATCTGAGTATTCCTCTTCAGTGCTGACATGCTTCTTGGGGTACTTATGCAGTCTCCCCAGGGGAGTCAGTCCTCGTCTCGAGTGGGGGCATGCACGTGCGCTTTTCCTCCCGAGCTGTAGCAGCAGTGTCGAGATTCCCTTTGCGTGGATCAAGGGTTCAGGGGCTTTCCCTCGAGGCTTTCCCACGAGGCTTTCCCAAGAGGCTTTCCCAAAGGGCTGTCCCACGTTCCACCGTGGTGTGAGTCGTTCGATCCTCGGCTTGAAAGCAAAGAAAATGCAGGGAAAACAGGTTTCCGTGGAATGGACTGAGACATCTGGGGGACTCTGCGAATGGTGGCACCACCCTGGAGTTCCTCTCGCCTTTCCTGTGGAGAGCACCTCCTCTCTGAGATGCGACGGAACCGCGGGAATTCTTTCCCGACGACGCAGGGAAAGAATCCCTCTTCTCGAGCTGGGAGTCGGAAAAAGGGCTCCTCTGGATTGGACGGGACTCTCGTGCTTCCTCTTGAGTGGAGACGGGTATGTCGGGGAACTTCTTGAGTTGCAGCAAGGGTGTGAAGGAACTTTGGAAGATCCAGAGGTTAGGTGTGATTAGCATGGGGAAGCCTCAGAGGAAATGGGCCTCATCTCCCCTGGTGGGGAGAACCTCCTGCATTTTCTCTAGATGGTGCAGGTGTTCTCGCGTTACGACGGGGACCTCAGGGACCGCTCTGGTGGCCTCAGGAAAGGCCAGTCCCATGCGAGTTGCTCGGGGGCCTCTCGGGATTCCTCTCCCGTCGATGCCGTGGCCTAAGACTTGTGTGGAGTCGGTGCCAGAACGTGAGGATTCCTCTCCAGTGCTGACATGGGATCTTGGGTCCTTCTGGAGTCTCCCCAGGGGAGTCAGTCGTCGTCTCGAGTGGGGGCATGCACGTGCGCTTTCCTCTCGAGCTGTAGCAGCAGTGTCAAACTTCCCTTCGGGATCAAAGCAACTGTGGCTTTCCCTCGAGGCTTTCCCACGAGGCTTTCACACGAGGCTTTCCCACAGGGCTGTCCCACGTGCCACCGTGTGTGAGTGGATCCTCGTCTGAAAGTCGAGGCAGTGTAGGGAAACAGGTTTCCCTGGAATGAACTGAGACATCTGGGGGACTCTGGGAATGGTGGCACGATCCTGGAGTTCCGCTCGGCTTTCCTGTGGAGAGTGCCTCCTCTTGAGATGCGACGGGAACGCCGGGAATTATTTCCCAAACATGCAGGGAAAGGATCCCTCCTCTCGAGCTAGGAGGCGGAAACGGGTTCCTCTAGATGTGGGCGGACTCTCGTGCTTCCTCTCGAGTGGAGAGGGTATGTCGGCGAAATTCTTTAGTTTTAGCAAGTGTGTGAAGGACCATTTGGAAGTTCCAGAGGTTTGGTGTGATTAGCCTCGAGACGCCTCAGCGGAAATGGGCCTCATCTCGCCTGGAAGGGAGAACCTCCTGGATTTTCTCGCGTTGCGGGAGGTGCTCTCGACTTACGACGCGGACCACAGGGACCCGCTCTGGTGGCCTCAGGAAAGGCCAGTCCCCTGCGAGTTGCTCGGGGGCCACACGGGGGGCTCTCGGGTTTCCTCTCCCGTAGATGCTGGGGCCTAAAACCTTGTGTGGAGTCAGTGCCAGAACCTGAGGATTCTCTCCAGTGCTGACATGGATCTTGGGTACTTCTGGAGTCTCCCCAGTGGAGTCAGTCCTCGTCTCGAGTGGGGCATGCACGTGCGCTTTCCTCCGAGCTGTAGCAGCAGTGTCACGCTTCCCTTCGCGTGGATCAAGGGATCAGGGCTTTCCCTCGAGGCTTTCCCAGGAGGCTTTCCCACGAGGCTTTCCCGCAGGGTGTCCACGTGCCACCCTGGTGAGTCGATCCTTGGCTTGAAAGTCGAGGCAGTGCAGGGAAAACAGGTTTCCCTGGAATGGACTGACACATCTGGGGGACTCTGGAATGTGGCACGACCCTGGAGTTCCTCTCGCCTTTCCTGTGGAGAGCGCCTCACTTGAGATGCGACGGGAACGCCGGGAATTCTTTCCGAACACGCAGGGAAAGGATCCCTCCTCTCGAGCTAGGAGGCGGAAACGGGGCTCCTCTGGATGTGGGCGGGACTCTCGTGCTTCCTCTCGAGTGGAGACGGGTATGTCGGGGAACTTCTTGAGTTGCAGCAAGGGTGTGAAAGACCCTTTGGAAGTTCCAGAGGTTAGGTGTGATTAGCCTCGAGACGCCTCAGTGGAAATGGGCCTCATCTGCCTGGAGGGAGAACCTCCTGGATTTTCTCGAGTTGCGGCAGGTGCTCTCGACTTACGACGGGGACCTCAGGGACCCGCTCTGGTGGCCTCAGGAAAGGCCAGTCCCATGCGAGTTGCTCGGGTCCTCTGGGATTCCTCTCCCGTCGATGCCGGGGCCTAAGACTTGTGTGGAGTCGGTGCCGGAACCTGAGGATTCCTCTCCAGTGCTGACATGGATCTTGGGGTACTTCTGGAGTCTCCCAGGGGAGTCAGTCTCGTCTCGAGTGGGGGCTTGCACGTGCGCTTTCCTCCGAGCTGTAGCAGCAGTGTCTGTACTTCCCTTCGGTGGATCAAGGAGGGCTTTCCCGAGGCTTTCACACAGGGCTGTCCCACGTGCCACCGTGGTGTGAGTCGATCCTCGGCTTGAAAGTCGAGGCAGTGCAGGGAAAACAGGTTTCCCTGGAATGGACGGAGACATCTGGGCTCTGGGAATGGTGGCACGACCCTGGAGTTCTCTCGCCTTTCCTGTGGAGAGCGCCTCCTCTTGAGATGCGACGGGAACGCCGGGAATACTTTCCCGACCATGCAGGGAAAGGATCCCTCCTCTCTAGCTAGGAGACGGAAACGGGGCTCCTCTGGTGTGGGCGGGACTCTCGTGCTTCCTCTCGAGTGGAGACGGGAATGTCGGGGAACTTCTTGAGTTGCAGCAAGGGTGTGAAGGACCCTTTGGAAGTTCCAGAGTTAAGGTGTGATTAGCCTCGAGACGCCTCAGCGGAATGGTCTCATCTCGCCTGGAGGGGAGAACCTCCTGGATTTTCTCGAGTTGCGGCAGGAGCTCTCGACTTACGAAGGGGACTTCAGGGACCCACTCTGGTGGCCTCAGGAAAGGCCAGTCCCCATGCGAGTTGCTCGGGCTTCGGGATTCCTCCCCGTCGATGCGGGGCCTCCTTGTGTGGAGTGGGTGCCGGAAAGTGAGGATTCCTCTCCAGTGCTGGATTGGGGTACTTCTGGAGTCTCCCCAGTGGAGTCAGTCCTCGTCACTCAGTGGGGGCATGCACGTCCTTTCCTCCCGAGCTGTG
>NW_017192893.1:0-10064 GCF_001704415.2 Capra hircus
CCTCGAGACCCATGGGAAATCGCCCTCATCTCGCTGGAGGGGAGAACCTCCTGGATTTTACCGAGTTGCGCAGGTGCTCTTGACTTACGACGGGACCTCATGGACCCGCTTTGGTGACCTCAGTGGCCAGTCCCCATGCGAGTTGCTAGAGGGCCTGTCGCTGTTCCTCTCCCGTCGATGCCAGGGCCTAAGACCCTTGTGTGGAGTCGGGGCCGGAACCTGAAGATTCCTCTCCAGGGCTGACATGCATCTTGAGGTGCTTCTGGAGTCTCCCCAGGGGAGTCAGTCCTCGTCTCGAGTGGGGGCATGCACGTGCGCTTTCCTCCCGTACTGTAGCAGCAGTGTCACGCTTCCCATCGCGTGGATCAAGGGATCTGTGGCTTTCCCTCGAGGCTTTCAGACGAGGCTTTCCCACAGGGCTCTCCCTCGTACCACCGCGATCCTCGCCTCTGCCACCGCGATCCTCGCCGTGCAAGTAGAAGCAGTGCAGGGAAAACAGGATCCTCTGGAATGGACTGAGACATCTGGGGGACTCTTGGAATGGTGGCACGACCCATGAGTTCCTCTCGCTTTTCCTGTGCAGCGCGCCTCCTCTTGAGATGCGTCGGAAACGTCGGAAATTCTTTCCCGAGGAAGCAGAGAAGGATCCCTCATCTCGAGCTTGGAGGAGGAAACGGAGCTCCTCTGGAGGTGGCCGGACCCTCTGCTTCCTCTGGAGTGGAGACGGGTATGTCGGGAATTCTTGAGTTGTAGCAAGGGTGTGTAGGACCCTTTGGAAGTTCCAGAGTTTAGGCGTGATTACTCTCGAGACGCCGCAGAGAAAATGGGCCTCATCTCGACTGAAGCAGAGAACCTCCTGGATTTTCTCGAGTTGCGGCAGGTGCTCTCAACATACGACCGTGACCTCAGGGACAGTGTAGCAGGTGTGTCACGCTTCCCGTCGCGGGGATCAAGGGATCTGTGGCTTTCCCTCGAGGCTTTCCCACGAGGCTTTCCCACAGGGCTGTCCCACGTGCCACCATGGTGTGAGTCGATACTAGGCGTGAAAGTCGAGGCAGTGCAGGGAAAACAGGTTCCTCTGAAATGGACTGACACATCTGGGGGACTCTTGGAATGGTGGCACGACCCTGGAGTTCCTCTCGCCTTTCCTATTGAGAGCCCTTACTCTTGAGATGCCACGGGAACGCCGAAAAATCTTTCCTGACTAAGCAGGATAGCATCCCTCATCTCAAGCTGCCAGGCGGAAACGGGTTCCTCTGGATGTGGGCGGGACCCTCGTGCTTCCTCTCTAGTGGAGACGGGTATGTCGGGGAACTTCTTGAGTTGCAGCAAGGACCCTTTTGAATTTCCAGAGTTTAGGTGTGATGAGCCTCCAGACGCCTCAGAGGAAATGGGCCTCATCTCGCCTGGAGGGGAGAACCTCCTGGATTTTCTAGAGTTGGGCAGGGTCTCTCGAGTTAAGACGGGGACCTCAGGGACCCGCTCTGGTGGCCTCAGGAAAGGCCAGTGCCCATGGGAGTTGCAAGGGGGCCTTTCGGGATTCCTCTCCCGTCGATGTTGGGGCCTAAGACCTTGTGTGGAGTCGGGGCCGGAACCTGAGGATTCCTCCCCAGTGCTGACATGGGTCTTGGCGTATTTCTGGAGTCTCCCCTGGGGAGTCAGTGCTCATCTCGTGTGGGTGCATGCACGTGAGCTTTCCTCACGAACTGTAGCAGTAGTGTCACACTTCCGTCGCATGGATCAAGGGATCTGTGGCTTTCCCTCGAGGCTTTCCCACGAGGATTTTCCTCAGGGCTGTCCCACGTGCCACCGTGGTGTGAGTCGATCCTCGGCTTGAAAGTCGAGGCAGTGCCGGGAAAACAGGTTTCCCTGGAATTGACAGAGACATCTGGGGGACTCTGGGAATGGCGGAACGACCCTGGAGTTTCTCTCGCCTTTCCAGTGGAGAGGGCCTCCTCTTGAGATGCGACTGGAACGCCGGGAATGCTTTCCAGACCACGCAGGGAAAGGATCCCTCCTCTCGAGCTATGAGGTGGAAACGGTGCTCCTCTGAAAGTGGGCGGGAAGATGTTGATACTCTCGAGTGGAGACGGGTATGTCGGAGAACTTCTTGAGTTGCAGCAAGGGTGTGAAGGACCCTTTGGAAGTTCCAGAGGTTAGGTGTGATTAGCCTCGAGACGCCTCAGCGCAAATGGGCCTCATCTCGCCTTTAAGGACGCCAAGATCCATGTCAGCACTGGAGAGGAATCCTCAGGTTCCGGCACCGACTCCACACAAGGTCTTAGGCCACGGCATCGACGGGAGAGGAATCCCGAGAGGCCCCCGAGCAACTCGCATGGGGAATGGCCTTTCCTGAGGCCACCAGAGCGGGTCCCTCAGGTCCCCGTCTTAAGTCGAGATCACCTGTCAAAACTCGAAAAAATCCAGGAGGTTCTCCCCTCCAGGCGAGATGAGGCCCATTTCCCCTGAGGCGACTCGAGCCTAATTACACCTAAACCTCTGGAATTTCCAAAGGGTTCTTCACACCCTTGCTGCAACTCAAGAAGTTCCCCGACATACCCGTCTCCACTCGAGAGGAAGCACGAGAGTCCGCCCACATCCAGAGGAGCCCCGTTTCCGCCTCACAGCTAGAGAGGAGGTATCCTTTCCCTGCGTCGTCGGGAAAGAATTCCCGGTCTTCCCTTCACAACTCAAGAGGAGGCGCTCTCAACAGGAAAGGTGAGAGGAACTCCAGGTCGTGCCACCATTCCCAGAGTACCCCAGATATCTCAGTCCATTCCAGGGAAACCTGTTTTCCCTGCACTGCCTCGACTTACAAGCTGAGGATCGACTCACAGCACGGTGGCACGTGGGACAGCCCTGTGAGAAAGCCTCGTGAGAAAGCCTCATGGGCAAGCCTCGAGGGAAAGCCACTGATCCCTTGATCCACTCGACGGGAAGAATGACACTGCTGCTACAGCTCGGAGGAAAGCGCTCTTCAATGCCCCCACTCGAATGAGGACTGACTCCCCTGGGGAGACTCCCGAAGTACCCCAAGATCCATGTCAGCACTGGAGAGGAATCCTCAGGTTCCTGGACCGACCCACACAAGGTCTTAGGCCCCGGCATCGACGGGAGAGGAATCCCGAGAGGCCACCGAGCAACTCGCATGGGGACTGGCCTTTCCTGCAGGCCATCAGAGCGGTCCCTGAGGTCCCCGTCGGAAGTCGAGAGCACCTGCCGCAACTTGAGAAAATCCAGGAGGTTCTCCCCTCCAGGCGAGATGAGGCGCATTTCCGCTGAGGCGTCTAGAGGCTAATTGCACCTAACATCTGGAACTTCCAAAAGGTCCTTCACACCCTTTCTGCAACTGAATAAGTTCCCCGACATACTCGCCTCCACTCGAGAGGAAGCACGAGAGTCCCGCCCACATCCAGAGGAGCCCCGATTCCGTCTCATAGCTCGAGAGGAGGGATCATTTCCCTGCGTGGTCGGGAAAGAATTCCCGGCGTTCCCGTCGCATCTCAAGAGGAGGCGCTCTCCACAGGAAAGTTGAGAGGAACTCTAGAGTCTGGCCACCATTCCCAGAGTCCCCAGTTGTCTCAATCCATTCCCTGCACTACCTCGACTTTCAAGCCGAGGATCGACTCACACAACGGCGGCATCAGGGACAGCCCTGTGGAAAGCCTCGTGGGAAAGCCTCCTGGGAAAGGAGGGAAACCACAGAACCCCTTGATCCACTCGAATTGAAGCATGACACTGCTGCTACAGCTCGGGAGGAAAGCGCACGTGCATGCCCCAACTCGAGACGAGGACTGACTCCCCTGGGGAGACTCCAGAAGTACCCAAGTTCCATGTCAGCACTGGAGAGAAATCCTCAGGTTCCGGACCGACTCCACACAAGGTCTTAGGCCCCGGCATTGACGGGAGAGGAATCCCGAGAGGCCCCGAGCAACTCGCATGGGGACTGGCCTTTCCTGAGGCCACCAGAGCGGGTCCCTGAGGTCCCTTCGTAAGTCGAGAGCACCTGCCGCAACTCGAGAAAATCCAGGAGGTTCTCCCCTCCAGGCGATGAGGCCCATTTCCGCTGAGGCGTCTCGAGGCTAATCACACCTAACCTCTGGAACTTCCAAAGGGTCCCTCACACCCTTGCTGCAACTCAAGAAGTTCCCCGACATACCCGTCTCCACTCGAGAGGAAGCACGAGAGTCCCGCCCACATCCAGAGGAGCCCCCGTTTCTGTCTCCTAGCTCGAGAGGAGGGATCCTTTCCCTGCGTGGTTGGGAAAGAATTCCCGGGTTTCCTGTCGCATTCTCAAGAGGAGGCGCTCTCCACAGGAAAGGCGAGAGGAACTCCAGGGTCGTGCCACCATTCCTAGAGTCCCCCAGATGTCTCAGTCCATTCCAGGGAAACCTGTTTTCCCTGCACTGGCTCGACTTTACAAGCCGAGGATCGACTCACATCCACGGTGGCACGTGGAACAGCCCTGTCGGAAAGCCTCGTGAGAAAGCCTCGGTGAAGCCTCGAGTTGAAAGCCACAGATCCCTTGATCCAGCTGAAGGGAAAGTGACACCGCTGCTACAGCTCGGGAGGAAGCCGTACGTGCATGCCCCACTCGAGACGAGGACTGACTCCCCTGGGGAGACTCCAGAAGTACCTCAAAATCCATGTCAGCACTGGAGAGGAATCCTCAGGTTCCGGCACCGATCCACACAAGGTCTTAGGCCCCGGCATCGACGGGAGAGGAATCCCGAAGGCCCCCGAGCAACTCGCCATGGGGACTGGCCTTCCTGAGGCCACAGAGCGGGGTCCCTGAGGTCCCCGTCGTAAGTCAAGAGCACCTGCCGTAACTCGAGAAAATCCAGGAGGTTCTCCCCTCCAGGCGAGATAAGGCCCATTTCCGCTGAGGCGTCTTGAGGCTAATCACATCTAACATCTGGTACTTCCAAAGGGTCCCTCACACCCTTGCTGCAACTCAAGAAGTTCCCCGACATACCCGTCTCCACTCGAGAGGAAGCACGAGAGTCCCGCCCACATCCAGAGGAGCCACATTTCCGCCTCCTAACTCGAGAGGTGGGATCCTTTCCCTGCGTGGTGGGGAAAGAATTCCCCGCGTTACCGTCGCTTCTCAAGAGGAGGCGCTCTCAAAGGAAAGGCGAGAGGAACTCCAGAGTCGTGCCACCATTCCCAGAGTCCCCCAGATGTCTCAGCCATTCCAGGGAAACCTGGTTTTCCCTGCTTGCTCTACTTTCAAGCCGAGGATCGACTCACACCATGGTGGGTTCGTGGACAGCCCTGTGGGAAAGCCTCGTTGGAATGCCTCCTGGGAAGGACTCGAGGGAAAGCCACAGATCCTTGATCCACGCGAAGGGAAGTGCGACACTGCTGCTACAGCTCGGGAGGAAAGCGCACGGTGCATGCCCCCGACTCGATACAAGGACTGACTCCCCTGGGGAGACTCCAGAAGTACCCCAAGATCCATGTCAGCACTGGAGAGGAATCCTCAGGTTCCGGCACCGACTCCTCACAAGGTCTTAGGGCCCAGCATCGACGGGAGAGGAATTCCGAGAGGCCGCCTAGCAACTCGCATAGGGACTGGCCTTTCCTGAGTCCACCAGAGCGGTCCCCGTGGTCCCGGTCGTAAGTCGAGAGCACCTGCCGCAACTCGAGAAAATCCAGGAGGTTCTCCCCTCCAGGCGAGATGAGGCCCATTTCCGCTGAGGCGTCTCGAGGCTAATCACATCTGATATCTGGAACTTCCAAAGGGTCCTTCACACCCGTACTGCAACTCAAGAAGTTCCCGACATACCCTTCTCCACCCGAGAGTAAACACGAGAGTCCCGCCCACATCCAGAGGAGCCCCGTTTCCGCCTCCTAGCTCGAGAGGAGGGATCCTTTCCCTGCGTGGTGGGGAAAGAATCCCCGGCGTTCCAGTCGCTGCTCAAGAGGAGGCGCTCTCCACAGGAAAGGCGAGAGGAACTTCAGAGTCGTGCCACCATTCCCAGAGTCCCCCAGAAGTCTCAGTCCATTCCAGGGAAACCTGTTTTCCCTGCACTGCTTCTACTGTCAAGCCGAGTGTCCACTCACACCTCGGTGGCACGTGGGACTGCCCTGTGGGAAAGACTCGTGGGAAAGCCTCGTGGGAAAGCCTCGTGGGAAAGCCTCGAGCGAAAGCCACAGATCCCCTGATCCACTCGAAGGGAAGAGCGACACTGCTGCTACAGCTCGGGAGGAAAGCGTAGTTGCATGCTCTCACTCCGAGACGAGGACTGACTCCCCTGGGAGACTTCAGAAGAACCCCAAGATCCATGTCGGCACTGGGAGAGGAATCCTCAGGTTCCAGCACCGACTGCACACAAGGTCTTAGGCACCGGCATCGACGGGAGAGGAATCCGAGAGGTCCCCGAGCCACTCGCATGGGGACTGGCCTTTCCTGAGGCCACCAGTGCGGGTCCCTGAGGTCCCCGTCGTAAGTCGAGAGCACCTGCCACAACTTGAAAAAATCCAGGAGGTTCTCCCCTCCGGGCGAGATGAGGCCCATTTCCGCTGAGGCGTCTCGAGGCTAATCACACCTAAACTCTGGAACTTCCAAGGGGTCCTTCACACTCTTGCTGCAACTCAAGAAGTTCCCCGACATACCCGTCTCCACTTGAGAGCAAGCACGAAAGTCCCGCCCACATCCAGAGGAGCCCCATTTCCGCCTTCTAGCTCAAGAGGAGGGATCCAATCCCTGGGTGGACGGGGAAGAATTACCGGCGTTCCTGTCGCATCTCAAGAGGAGGCGCTCTCCACAGGAGAGGCGAGAGGACCTCCAGGGTCGTGCCACAGTTAATAGAGTCCCCAGAATCGCAGTCCATTCCAGGGAAACCTGTTTTCCCTGTCCTACCTCAACTTTCAAGCCGAGGATCGACTCACACCACGGTGGGCACGTGGGACAGCCCTGTGGGAAAGCCTCGTGGTAAAGCCACGAGGGAAAGCCACAGATTCCTTGATCCACGCGAAGGGAAGCGTGACCCTGCTGCTACAGCTCGGGAGGAAAGCGCACGTGCATGCCCCCCTCGACACGAGGACTGACTCCCCTGGGGAGACTCCAGAAATAGCCCAAGATCCATGTCAGCACTGAAGAGGAATCCTCAGGTTCCGGGACCGACTCCACACAAGATCTTAGGCCACGGCATCAACGGGAGAGGAATCCCGAGAGGCCCCCGAGCAACTCGTATGGGGACTGGCCTTTCCTGAGGCCACCAGAGCGGATCCCTGAGGTCCCCATCGTAAGTCGAGGGCACCTGCCGAAACTCGAGAAAATCCAGGAGGTTCTCCCCCTCCAGGCGAGATGAGGCCCTTTTCCGCTGAGGCGTCTCGAGGTTAATCACATCTAACATCTGGAACTTCCAAAGGGTCCTTCACACCCTTGCTGCAACTCAAGAAGTTCCCTGACATACCCGTCTCCACTCTAGAGGAATCAGGAGAGTCCCGCCCACATCCAGAGGAGACCCGTTTCCTCCTCCTAGCTCGAGAGGAGGGATCCTTTCCCTGTGTTGTCGGGAAAGAATTCCAGGCATTCCCGTTGCATCTCAAGAGGAGGTGCTCTCCACAGGAAAGGCGAGAGGAACTCCAGGGTCGTGCCACCATTCCCAGAGTACCCCAGATATTTCAGTCCATTTCAGGGAAACCTGTTATCCTTGCACTGCCTCGACTTTCAAGCCAAGGATCGACTCACTCCACGGTGGCACGTGAGACAGCCCTGTGGGAAAGCCTCGTGTGAAAGCCTCGAAGGAAAGCCACACATCCCTTGATCCACGCGAAGGAAGCGTGACCCTGCTGCTACAGCTTGGGAGGAAAGCCCACGTGCATGCCCCCTCTCGAGACGATGACTGACTCCCCGTGGGGAGAGTACAGAAGTACCACAATATCCATGTCAGCACTGGAGAGGAATCCTCAGGCTCCGGCACCAACTCCACACAAGGACTTGGGATCCGGCATCGACGGGAGAGGAATCCCGAGAGGCCCCTGAGCAACTCGCATGGGAACTGGCCTTTCCTGAGGCAACCAGAGCGGGTCCCTGAGGTCCCAGTCGTAAGTCGAGAGCACCTGCCGCAACTCGAGGAAATCCAGGAGGTTCACCCCTCCAGGCGAGATGAGGCCCATTTCCACTGAGGAGGTCTCGGAGGCTAATGACACCTAACCTCTGGAACGTCCAAAGGGTCCTTCACACCCTTGCTGGCAACTCAAGAAGTTCCCTGACATACCCGTCTCCACTCGAGAGGAAGTACGAGAGTTCCCCACACATCCAGAGGAGCCCCGTTTCTGCCTCCTAGCTCCAGAGGAGGTATCCTTTCCCTGCGTGATCGGGAATGAATTACCGGCGTTCCCGTCGCATCTCAAGAGGAGGCGCTCTCCACAGGAAAGGCGAGAGGAACTCCAGGGTCATACTACCATTCCCAGAGTCCCCCAGATGTCTCAGTCCATTCCAGGGAAACCTGTTTTCCCTGTACTGCCTCGACTTTCAAGCCGAGGATCGACTCACACCACGGTGGCTCGTGGGACAGCCCTGTGGGATAGCCTCATGGGAAAGCCTCGGGGGAAAGCCTGGAGGGAAAGCCACAGATCCCTCCATCCACGCGAAGGGAAGCTCGACAGTGCTGCTACAGCTCGGGTGGAAACCGCACGTGCATGCCCCCACACGAGACGAGGACTGACTCCCCTGGGGAGACTCCAGAAGTACCCCAAGATCCATTTCAGTACTGGAGAGGTATCCTCAGGTTCCGGCACCGACTCCACACAAGGTCTTAGGCCCCGGGATCGACGGGAGAGGAATCCCGATAGGCCCCGGAGCAACTCCCATGGGGACTGGCCTTTCCTGAGGCCACCAGAGCGGGTCCCTGACGTCCCCGTCGAAAGTCGAGAGCAGCTGCCGCAACTCGAGAAAATCCAGGAGGTTCTCCCCTCCATCGAGATCAGGCCCATTTCCGCTGAGGCGTCTCCAGGCAAATCACACCTAAACTCTGGAACTTCCAAAGGGTCCTTCACACCCTTTCTGCAACTCAAGAAGTTCCCGACATACCCGTCTCCACTCGAGAGGAAGCACGAGAGTCCCGCCCACATCCAGAGTAGCCCCGTTTCTGCCTCTAGCTCGAGAGGAGGGATCCTTTCCCTGTGTGGTCGGGAAAGAATTCCCGGCGTTCCCGTCACATCTAAAGAGGAGGAGATCTCCCACAGGAAAGGAGAGAGGTCTCCAGGGTCGTGCCACCATTCAAAGAGTACCCCAGATGTCTCAGTCCATTCCAGGGAAACCTGTTTTCCCTGCTCTGCCTCAACTTTCAAGCCGAAGATCGACTCACACAACGGTGGCACGTGGAGCAGCCCTGTGGGAAAGCCTCGTGGGAAAGGCACAGATCCCTTGATCCACGCGAAGGGAAGCGCGACACTGCTGCTGCAGCTCGGGAGGAAAGCGCACGTGCATGCCCCCACTCGAGACGAGGACTGACTCCCCTAGGGAGACTCCAGAATTACCCCAAGTTCCACGTCGGCACTGGAGAGGAATCCTCAGGTTCCGGCATACTCCACGCAAGGTCTTAGGCACCGGCATCGATGGGAGGGAATCCGAGAGGCCCCCGAAACTCGCATGGGGATTGGCCTTTCCTGAGGCCACCAGAGCGGGTCCCTGAGGTCCCGTCGTAAGTCGAGAGCACCTGCTGAAACTCGAGAAAATCCAGGAGGTTCTCCCCTCCAGGCGAGATGAGGCCCATTTCCGCTGAGGCGTCTCGAGGCTAATCACACCTAACCTCTGGAGCTTACAAAAGGGTCCTTCACACCCTTGCTGCAACCTAAGAAGTTCCCGACATACCGTCTCCACTCGAGAGGAAGCACGAGAGTCCGCCCAAATTCAGGGGAGCCCCGTTTCCTCCTCCTAGCTGGAGTGGAGGGATCCTTTCCCTGCGTGGTCGGAAAGAATTCCCGGCGTTCCGTCGCATCTCAAGAGGAGGCGCTCTCCACAGGAAAGGCGAGAGGAACTCCATTGATCCACGCGAAGGGAAGCGTGACACTGCTGCTACAGCTCGGGAGGAAAGCGCACGTGCATGCCC
>NW_017192894.1:0-10064 GCF_001704415.2 Capra hircus
GCGGTGAGTGGGTCAAGGGAAGGCCAACTGACTGCAAATGGAAAAAGTTATTCCTCCCTGGGTAGTGAGTACCCCCACCCCTGGACATGTTTAAACCGAACCTAGACCACAACATGATAGAACTGTTACTGAGAGGACTTGATAAGGTGGATCATAAGGCCAAGTGTCTAGGTCACCTCCTCCAGGAAGCCCTCCCTGACTCCCAAGCCTGGGTTGGCACCCCCCAGGGCACTTCACATCACAGCACTGATTACCCTGCATCATAATCATCAGTTTCCAGATTTTTGTGCCCTTTCCCATTACAAGGGCAGGGGCCCCTCTACTCCTCTCTGAACTCCTGAAAGTGAAAGTATTAGTTGCTCGTCGTATCCGACTCTTTGCAACCCACAGACTGCAGCCCGCCAGGCTCTTCTGTCCATGGAATTCTCCAGGCAAGAATACTGGAGTGGGTTGCCATTCCCTTCTCCAGGGGATCTTCCTGACCTGGGGATCAAAGGTTCTCCCTGCATTGCAGGCAGAT
Source organism: Capra hircus (assembly GCF_001704415.2). Lineage (NCBI taxonomy): Eukaryota > Metazoa > Chordata > Mammalia > Artiodactyla > Bovidae > Capra > Capra hircus. The sequence continues at coordinate 521 of NW_017192894.1, forward strand.
TCTTTATCTGGACTCCTGGACTCCTAGTGCTCAGCAAAGAGTCCGGCTCACAGCAGGACCTCATATATAACTTCCCCTCCTTTCCTTATGCTTCTTTCCTCGACACCCGCTTCTCCTAGGTCTTTCATCTGGGTATCCCCAATGCCCAGCCCAGATTTTGGTACAGAGCAGGTGCTTAGTAAATATTGGGCTGGCCAAATAGTTTGTTCAGGTTTGGCCGTATTACAGAAACTTACTCATTGGAAAAGACCCTGATGCTGGGAAAAATCAAAGGCAGCAGGAGAAGGGGACGACAGAGGATGAGATGGTTGGACGGCATCACTGACTCAATGGACATGAGTTTGAGCAAGCTCTGTGAGTTGGTGATGGACAGGGAAGCCTGGCGTGCTGCGTGGAGTCGCAAGGAGTCGGACCCGACTGAGCGACTGAATTGAAAAACTGAGCTATTTCTTGCAATGGACCATCTCTCCGGTGGATCTAACACACAGTAGGAGTTCGGCAAATGTTCAGCCCCCTACTTCTCACGAGTACAGCCAACACCACTGCAGCAACCCTCACTGGGTGCTCTCCTCGACCATGTTAAGAGCTTAAGGTAAGACTACTGTCATGTTTATTTTGCAAACCGGTTAATGGAGGCCCAGACAGGTGTGGGAGTTTGCCTGGGCCACCCAGCTGTCAAACAGCAAAACAGGGATTTGAACTCAGACTGTGTGGCCTTGTGCTGAGGGCCCAGCTGCTACCACCACAGTTCCTGATCCATAGGAGGTGCTGAGACCTGTCTGCAATGGGTCCCCCAAAGGACACAGTCACCCCGACCCAGCTGCCGTGAGGAGCATCAGCCTGATACCACTCTCCTCCCAAGCCTGGGTCTCCCTCCCGCCTGAATGGGCCAGGCCATCCCAGGGGGCCGCGGCCAGCCCAGGCCTGCCTAGGCCCCGCCGCCACACCGGCCTTCCTGAGCCGCCAGCAGGCGGGCAACGTGGCCTGCCCCAGGGGATGGAGCCTCGGCCGCCGGGCAGCTCAGACAAAGGCCGGCAGCGTGCCCCGCTCCCTGGCACTTGGGCTGCCTCCTCCTCCTCTCCCTCCAGGGCTGGGGCTGGGGGCACTGGCAGAGGTTGTTTTCAAAAAGGGAGGTGGAAGGAAGGATAAGGAACAGGGCTGAGCAACCTCAAGGGCAGAAGCTGGAGCAATTAGAATGTCGAGCAGGAAGCAGGGCCGTCCTGCAGGGCAGAGCAGCCCAGAAATCAGGTGGGTGGGGGATGGCGAGGGCACAGCCGGGCAGGTCTGACTCCTCTCCCCGCCCCCACACTGGCACCAGCAGGCGCCAATCCAGGTCTGTTGAATAATGACCACTCTCCGTACTGAGTGCTGTCAGGGTGGGGCCCTGGGCACACGCATCACTGATCCTCCAACAAGAGAGAGTGCTTCAAACTTGCCCGGAAGAGAACAGGTATGGAGACAGCTATTAATTATCTCTCCAATGCAGCCAAGAGGAACCTGGGGTTCCAAGAGGCAAAATGACTTGCCTAAGGTCGTACCGTTGAAAGTGGGACAAATATGAACCCTATCTACCCAGATTCTATCTGATTGCTGTGGGCCACATGCTTCCCACTGCCCTGATGGTCTCTTTACACATAATTAATTACTAATAAACATAGAGACAACAACTAGTCCTTACTGAGCATTTAATATGTGCCAGGCTCTGTGCTTAGGCATTGCCTGTATTAAGTCATTTAATCCTCATGGCAGTGCTATGAAGTAAGAACTATTATTGTGACCATTTTACAGATGAAAAAAACTGAGGCCCGGCAAAATAGAATAACATGACCAAGATCAAACAGCAAGGAGGATTTCAACCCAGCCATCCAGAGCCTGCACAATACACCAGCGTTCTATCTGGAATGGGGACAGAAGGATGGACTGACTCATGAGTAGGAGCTCTGCCCTGTGTGCACCAAGCCTGCAGCTGGGCACCCAGTAGGTGCTTGGCCAGCAGTAGCCATGACAACACTGTACTTTCCCCTGCAGCCCCTGCCAGAGGGGCCTCGTGTCCCCAGCAGGGCTGGAGCTTGGGGGCCATGGCCGTGTGCCCAGGCTGCTAGGGCCGCCCCAGCTCCCTCGCTGAGCAGAGCTGCGGCTTGACGGATGTGCCCGCCGCCGCGGGAGCCTGGGGTAGAGCAGTTGCCTGGAAACAGGCTGCTCTGGCGGCCCACACTCAGACCTTTGTCACCATCTCAAGGACCTTTTTTTCCTCCTCCTCCTTTCTCGCTGGAGCCAGACCCGGCACGCAGGTGAGAAGCTGCAGCCGATGCCGCCAGCAGCCCCTGCCACAGGGGACCCAGGGAGAGGCGGGGGGCGGAGCGGGGGGAACGGCCCCAGGTTGGGGAGAAGGAGGGCAGATGCGGGAGAGACAGGGGAGCCTGCGGTGGGGGCACAGGCGGCGGGGGTGGGGTGCGGCGCGGGGGAACCGAGCTCTGCCGCGGCCCAGACAAGGCATGGAAATATCCTGATGGTGGGGCGCTTCTCTCACTGGCTCGATTTCTCCCAGCTTCTCTGACAAAATTGAGCCTCTGTGCTTCTTCTAAATGGTGCAATGCTGGAAGCATTGGCTTCTAGAGCTGAGGGAGGTGCCTGAAAGATCTAGGCAGGGCTGGGCCTCCTGGGGCGCCCAGGGCAGGGGGACAGGTGTGGCAGCTACTAATTGGCTCCCGTACTGGTGGGCCCTGACAGGGGATTGACTGCGCCCTGGGGAACCGGCTGGGGACCGGGCCACGCCCCAGCCAGGGCCCCGCTTGGGGACAGGGGTGTGGAGGAGCTGCAAGCAAGGACTCTGGGGCCAGACCAGCCTGGGCTCAATCCCAGCCCTGCTCATTGGACAGATCATTTCTCTTCTCTGTGCCTCAGTTTCCTCCTCAGTGATTGGGGAAGGGCTGCCTAAAAGGGCAGTGGGAGGAGGGCATGGCAACCCACTCCAGTATTCTTGCCTGGAGAATCCCAAGGACAGAGGAGCCTGGCGGGCTGCAGTCCATGGGGTCGCAGAGAGTGGGACACGACTGAGCAATTGAGCACAGCACAAGAATGCAATGAGATAACCTCTGTAAAATAACCTCACACATGGCGAGCAGTCCATGAGAGATTCCAGGGAACTTGTCGCCGAAATGTCGGGGTGCCCGGCTGCAGGCACAACGTAAGGTCGATTTCAATCTCACCCCAGGCACTCAGGGAGGCAGAAAGGCCACAGGCAGTACTTAGACACATACAAAAGCTGAGGTTCCGGGAAGTTTCTGGAGGGATGGGATTTTCTCAGGTTGGACACCCAGGAAGGTAAGAGGCCAGGCTGACTTCTACCCCATCAGGTTTGTAGTTTGTACAACCACTGTCTCAACCTCCCTGACGAATGGGGCTGCACCTTGACTTTGAAAATGAGATCTCAAGGCCGCCTGTCTCAAACCTTCCATGGCTCCCAGCCCGGATAAAATCCAGGCTCCTCTGCTGGGCAGTTGAGAGCTCTGTGATGTGGCCCTACTCACCCTGGCTTTGAAGCATGCTTCGTGCCTCTGCGAGGCTGCCTCCTCTGCCGGGATGGCCACTGTCTACTCGACTCCTTGCTGAGGAGTCCTGGCCCTAAGGCAGGCCCTCCCAGAAAGGCTTTCCAGCCCAGCACTCCCCAGGCCAAGCCAGGGACACCTCTTCCTGTGTGCCAATGCTCTGTTCACCAACACCCCTCTGCCCCGTGGGCCTGGAAGCTCTCCTCCCTGGAATCTGGGGCCAGAGGGGAGAATGGCCCCTGGCCTGACATCCAAGGCTGCACAGTCAGACCCTATCTATCTTCCAAATCTCTGCACACCCCAACCTGGACCTGCCCCAGGGTCCGGCGGCAGCCTGAGTCCTGGGCCACTAGCCTGAGAGCCTCGTGGTGGCCCTGAGCAGACTATCTACCCATTTGCACTCCACTTCTCTGCTCACATAGAACCCCCACCGAGCTGCCTGCTGAGTCCCGTTGAGACCCTCCCTCCTTTGACCACCCCAGGCCACAGGCAGTCCTTCGACCTGATTTTCCCACAGGAGTTGCAGCTGCCTCCCTCCAGCCTGTTCCTGAGGCCTGGGGAGGGAGGGCAAGGGAGAGGGGGAGAAAGTGAGAGGGGGGAGGGAGGAGGAGTGGAAGGGGGAGGGAGGCGGGACTGGGAAGGAACTCCATCTTTGTTAGGCCCTGTTCTAGGCACCTGACCACACAGTGTCTCAATTATTCCATTGCTTGGGGGAACAAAAGAGGCTCAGGCTCTGAGAGATTAAGCCTGCCTCTTGCTAAGGGCCTGAGGCCTAGCTGGGCTTCCGCTGCTGCCTATGACTCTGAGATGGTGCTGCATGGTCCCCAAGGGTTGTCCCTGGGCTTGCACTTCTTATATTCTCCACGTGGGCCGGCACAGGCCAAAGGGGATGGCAGCAGTGACACTATTTGCTGATCATGGACCCCATTTTGGTGCTGGGCTCCCAACCCATACAATCTGAAGTCCAAGGTGAGGAAACTGCCACCCAGAGAGGCAAAGCGCCTTCACAGGTCACCCAGCCAAAAAGCCACAGAGCCATGATCTGAACCCCATGATGGAAAGGCCGTGACATCCTGGAGCCCAGGACACTGCCTGGCCTCCCAGCCGAGCTGGCACTGGCCTCGGGGGCCCGGGAGTCCCAATTCCAGCCACCAGGTCCCAAGCCTGTCCCCAGCAGCCACCCGCTAATTAGCCAGACAGCTTCTGCGTGCTCTGTGGCTGCTTCAGAGCAATTCTCCCAGGAAAGGTCGAGCTTGCAGGAGCAGGCAAGGTACTCGTAATCTGCACATGAGGCGACAAAGGGAACAAATGGGGACAATGGTGTCGTTGGCTGCCCAGGGCAGCCTGAGCCGGCCTCATGGCTATGTCTGGGACTACCCACTGCTCGTCACCCTCACAGCAGGCTCCCTGAACATCTGCTGTTAGCAGACACATCCATGCACAGTCCTGATCCAGTCTGGGTCACCGGGTCATGCCCCAGGAAGAGCACAAGTGAGCATTCACATGGCCCCTGCCATCCTTTCAAGCACTGCAGGGAGGGCTGGACAGGAAGCTCAGAAGTTTCAAAACCTGCCACCGCTGTGCACGTCCTCACTTCCAGGGCACTCGGCGTGGCTGCTCCCTGGACCTCACAGCAGCTCGAGGGGGGATATGCCTCTCAGCCCCATTTACAGGTAGGAAGACTGAGGCATAGGGAGAGGAAGTGACTACCTAAGGCCCCATTCCCCGGCTACGACATGACGGGGCTGGGATTCACATTCAGCTTGTCTGTCTCCAGAGTTTCTGCTCTCAAGTGAGATCACCCAGTTCCAGTCTCCCATTTTGCTGCTGAAGAAGCTGAGGGCAGGAGGGCTACATTATGGAAAAAGCACAAGCTCTGGAGTCCTAGCACTGCTCTCATGGCCCATTCATGTTAGGACGTAACCTCTTCTCTTTGAGCCTCAGTTTCTTCATCTAGAAAATGGGCCGAGGGAACACTGCCTTGGTGGTCCAGTGGTTAAGAATCCTCCCTGCACTGCAGGGGACACGAGTTCAGTCCCTGGTTGGGAAACTAAGATCCCACGTGGTGCGGAGCAGCTAAGCCTGTGTGACACAACTAGGGCTGCGCAGCGCAACGAAAGACCCCGCGTGATGCAAGGAAGACCCCGGATGCCGTGACTAAGACCCAACGCAGCCAAATAAATAGATGTTAAAAAAAGGAAATGGGCCTAGAAACCCCTGCATTGGGTGGGGATGGGGCAAAAGCTGTCTGGGGCCTTAAATGCACTGAATAAGGATGAAGTCCCTGACGTCTTCTTCAAAGGGGCCAAAGGTGAGCCCAGTGCCCACAAGCAGCTGATGCAGGGTAGAGCTAGAACCCCATGAAGATCGAGGTGTGGCAACTAAGGAGCAGAGACTGGTCTGCAGGGCCTTCTGTCAAAGGTGACGAGGCCAGACTTGGCCAAGAAGGCAGGCCGAGGGAAGAAGGAAGCCGTCTGCACAAAGCTTGCTTACTGGCCCCTGGCTGAGCCATGACCAGGAAGGGCCAGCGCTGGGGCTTGGCCAGGTGGTCCTGGGTCCAAATCCTGGCTCCCCGCAGGCCAGCTGGGCACACCCTTCTCTGAAGTTTGGCTTCCTCATTTGTAATGCACCCCTTCCCCAGGCTGTGCCAAGGCTCACGGGCTGATCAGGTCGGGCATCTGGACGACAAGGCACAGGGGGCCAGGCTGCTCAGAGACCAACCCGGAGACCCGGCTGGCTCTGGCCACAAAGGCCAGACACCGGATGGCCAGACAGGCCCAATGGACAATCACATGAGCCCAGACCTCTTCCTCTTCGCAGGGACCTGCCCGCCTTTGCCCGCCTGCGGCCTGAGCTTCCCCACGCTCTGGGCCTTTCAACATCCTTACAACAGACCTCCAGACCAGCCAAGCCATGCCTTACAAAACCTGCTCAGGGACCACAAATCTGAAAGTCGCTATTGTTGCTTGGTGCAGGCGATGTGTGCACATATGGACATGCACACACACTCGTGAGGGGGTGGGGGTGGGGGCGGGCTCTGGACAATCTCCACTCCCCTCGCTCCCCTACTTCCCTGAGCCGGAGACCCACCTCTTAGCCCTCTATCGGCCCTGCCTCAAGGTGACTTTGGGTCCTCAGTTTACCCCTCTGGGAGTTGGGGCTGATACTTCCTCCCCACCCTCCCACTTCCTTTTCAGAAGACTCAAGCGATATGACAAATTCCCAACAGCTGTGAAAACAGTTTGAGGTCATATAAATGTTAGGTTCTGGCTTTTAACATATACTGAGCACCTCCTCCAGGAAGACCCAAGGTTGGACACTTATACACGTGTTTCCAGGTGTGTTTCCCGCCATATCCCATCCCATCAACCCTGATACATAGGCATTGGAGCCTCATTCTGCAGATGAAGACACTGGGGCTCAGAGGAGGATTTACTAAAGGCCACATATTCAGAAAGCAGTGGGCCCAGGGTTTGAACCCAGGGCCATGACTAGCAGTCATGTGGAGCGAAGAGAACCATGGTGTTCTCTTTTATAAGCCGCAGCACAGGTCTTAAAATTCACCCTTTGGGTTGAAGAAACAGGCAGCAAGGCCTCTGTCCTGGCCCCATCCAGGAGGCACCATCACCCACTCTCCCCCAGATAGGGCTATGTGGGCTCAGAAATCATTGTGTTCTGGGGTCTGAGGTCTTGAGAGGTAAAATGTGTGTTTTGATTCCCAAATACAGGCTGGGGGTGGGGGCGGGGTGCTGGGGACACTGGTCTCCTCATTGTTTCTCAAATCCTCCATGCACACTCCTGCCTCGGGGCCTTTGCACTTACTGTTCCCTCTACCTGGAACTCTTTTCCATCAGACACCCTCATAACTTGCTCCTGCACCTCCTTCAGGGTTTTGCATAAAATGTCACCTTCTCAGAGAGGCCCTCTGTGACACTCTGGTTAAAATTCCAATATCTCCCACTCCAGCACCTCGGATTCTCCTCGCTCTGCTTGGTTTTTCTGCACAGCTTTGCCAGCATGTCACAAGCTGGGAGCTTTCCTCGTTTACTACATAGTATCAGTCTCCACCAGAACGTCAGCTCTCTGAGGGCAGAAGTCTTCATTTGTGTCTCCAGAGCCTGGCACAGAGCACCTGCTCTGTATGTATTTGAACAAAAGGATAAAACTGAGGTCCAGAGAGGGACAGTGGGGGAACCCTGTCCACACAGGAAGAGCAGAGGCAGCATCTGTGTCCAGGCCTTCTGCTCCCAGCCCCAACCCTGTCTTTTCACTGGCATGGGATCACTTAGGTTTGCTAGAACTGGGTGAGGATGGCTGGAGCCTGGGTCCCAGAGGCACAGCAGTCAGCAGTGAGTACAAGAAGAACAGTCCCTTCCCTGGGGCCTGTGCTGGGGAAGCAACAAGCAGGGGTGTGCACGGTGCATCCATCCACCCAGGAGCCCCTGGTTCCTGTGTGCCCCTCTCCATCCCAGGCAGAGCTGAGTCTTTCTCAGTTGCCTCCTAATTAGGGAATGGGCTCTCTCCCTGGAAACATCAATTGCTACATGAGGGTGGTGTTTCCTTGACTTTCTGGTGGCTTCCCTGGAGGATGGTTCTCCTCTTTCACCAGATGAGGTGCTGAGGGCAGAGGAGCCATTTGCTCAAGCTTGCTGGGGCAAAGCCTGACCTCAAACCCTGTTCAGGCAAGTCAGACTCGTGCATTCTCCCCGGCGCTGGGCGCTGTGCTAGGTGCTGGGTCCAGAAGGCAAGGAAGGGGCCTGACAGTCATGATAATGAGGGGGAGCTGCCTGCTGGAAGTGGCAGGTGGCCATGGCTAGGAGCAGTTTGCTGGTCAGCCCGCCTTGCCTGGGTTTACATCCGGGTGCCACCCCTTGACTCACAGGGGGCCTCAGGCAAGTTGCGTAAGATCTCAGTGCCTTGCAGGGTGGTGCAGGAGCCAGAGTGCAAACACAGAGGAGCACTTAGAGCAGGCCGCATTCAGTGGGCACTCAGTAACGTGGGAGCCAACACACCACCAGCCTCAGCATCAGCATCATCACCATTACCGTCATTCACCATTACTCTAACTATCATCACCACTGTCATCACCGTTACACCATCAGCACTACCACCATCACGCGTCACCACTACCATGACCATCACCACCATCACCATCACTGCCACCACCACTAGCACCATCATCACATCACCGTCACTACTACCACCATCACCATCACCACCACCATGACCATCACCACCACTACTACCATGATCATCACCATGACCACCATCACTACCATGATCATCACCATGACCACCATCACCATCACCACCACCATGACCATCACCACTACTACCACGATCATCACCATGACACCATGACCACCATCACTACCATGATCATCACCACCACTACTACCACCATCATCATTACCATCACATCACTATACCATTACTACCATCACCTACCATGATCATCACCAGTACCACATCCACCACCATACCATGATCATCACCATTACCACCAATCACCCATGATCCACCATCACCACCATCACTACCCATGATCATCACCATGACCACCATCACCACTACCATGATCATCACCATGACCACCATCACCGTCACCACTACCATGATCATCACCATGACCACCATCACCGTCACCACTACCATGATCACCATGACACCATGACCACTGATCATCACCATGACCACCATTCACCACCACCATGATCATCACCATTACCATGACATCACCATGACCACATCACCATCACCATCATCACCCATGATCATCACATGACCACCATCACCACCACTAACCATGATCATCACATGACCATCACCACCACTACCATGACCATCACCATGACCACCATCACCATCACCACTACCATGACCATCACCATGACCACCACTACCATGATCATCACATTACCACCATCACCGTCACCACTACCGACCATCACCATCACCACACCATGATCACCATCAACACCATCACTACATGACAT
>NW_017192895.1:0-10063 GCF_001704415.2 Capra hircus
AAAGGGGAGAGGAACATCCAGGTCGTGCCACCATTCCCAGAGTCCCCAGAAGTTTCAGTCATTCCAGGGAAACCTGTTTTCCTGCACTGCCTCGACTTTCAAGACGAGGATCGACTCACACCACGGTGGCACGTGGGACAGCCCTGCCGGAAATCCTCGTGGAAAGCTTTGTGGGAAAGCCTCGAGTGAAAGCCACAGATCCATTGATCCAAGCGAAGGGAAGCGTGACACTGCTTCTTCAGTTCGGGAGGAAAGCGCACGTGCATGCCCCCACTGGAGACGAAGACTGACTCCCCTGGGGAGACTCCAGAAGTACACCAAGATCCATTTCTGCACTGGAGAGGAATCCTCAGGTTCCGGCAGCGTCTCCACGCAAGATCTTAGGCGCTGGCATCGACGGGAGAGGAAACACGAGAGGCCCCGAGCAACTCGCATGGGGACTGGCCTTTCCTGAGGCCACTAGAGCGGGTCCCAGAGGTCCCCGTCGTAAGACGAGAGCACATGCCGCAACTCGAGAAAATCCAGGAGGTTCTCCCATGCAGGCGAGCTGAGTCCAATTTCCGCTGAGGTATCTCAAGGCTAATCACAACTTACCTCTGGAACTTCCAAAGGGTCATTCACACCCTTGCTGCAACTCAAGAAATTCCCCGACATACCCGTCTCCACTCGAGAGGAAGCACGAGAGTCCTGCCCACATCCAGAGGAGCCCCGTTTCCGCCTCCTAGCTGGAGAGGAGGGATCCTTTCACTGCGGGGTCGGGATGGAATTCCCGGTGTTCCCGTCACATCTCAAGAGGAGGCGCTCTCCACCGGAAAGGCGAGAGGAATTTCAGGGTCGTGCCACCATTCCCAGAGTCCCCTGGATGTCTCAGTCCATTCCAGGGAAACCTGTTTTCCCTGCACTGCCTCGACTTTCAAGCCGAGGATCGACTCACACCACGGTGGCACGTGGGACAGCCCTGTGAGAAAGCCTCGTGGGAAAGACTCTTGGGAAAGCCTAGATGGAAAGCCACAGATCCGTTGATCCACGCGAAGGGAAGCGTGACTCTGCTGCTACAGCTCGGGAGGAAAGCGCACGTGCATGCCCCCACTCGAGTAGAGGACTGACTGCCCTGGGGAGACTCCAGAAGTACCCCAAGATCCATGTCAGCACTGGAGAGGAATCCTCAGGTTCCGGCACCGAGTCCACACAAGATCTAAGGCCCCGGCATCGACAGGAGAGGAATCCCGAGAGGCCCCCGTGCAACTCGCATGGGGACTGGCCTTTCCTGAGGCCACCACAGCGGGTCCCTGAGTTCCCCGTCGTAAGTCGAGAGCACCAGCCGCAACTCGAGAAAATCCAGGAGGTTCTCCCTCCAGGCGAGCTGAGACCTATTTCTGCTGAGGTATCTCGAGGCTAATCACACCTTACCTCTGGAACTTCCAAAGGGTCCTTCACACCCATGCTGCAACTCAAGAAGTTCCCGACATACCCGTCTCGACACGAGTGGAAGCACGAGAGTCCCGCACACATTCAGAGGAGCCCCGTTTCCGCCTCCTAGCTCGAGAGGAGGGATCCTTTCCCTGCGTGGTCGGGAAAGAATTCCCGGCGTTTCCGACGCATCTCAAGAGGAGGCGCTCTCCACAGGAAAGGCGAGAGGAAGTTCAGGGTCGTGCCACCATTCACAGAGTCCCCAGAAGTCTCAGTCCATTCCAGGTAAACCTGTTTTCCCTGCACTGCCTCGACTTTCAAGGGAAGGATCGACTCACACCAAGGTGGCACGTGGGACAGCCCTGTGGGAAAGCCTCGTGGGAAAACCTCGTGGGAAAGCCTGGAGGGAAAGACCCAGATCCCTTGATCCACGCGAAGGGAAGAGCGACACTGCTGTTACAGCTCGGGAGGAAAGCACACCTGCATGCCCCCACTCGAGACGAGGACTGACTCCACTGGGGAGACTCCAGAAGTACCCCAAGTTCCATGTCAGCACTGGAGAGGAATCCTCAGGTTCCGGCACCGACTCCACAGAAGGTCTTAGGCCCGGCATCGACGGGAGAGGAATCCCGAGAGGCCCCAGAGAAACTCGCATGGGGACTGGCCTTTCCTGAGGCCACCAGAGCGGGTCCCTGAGGTCCCCATCATAAGTCGAGAGCACCTGTCGCAACTCGAGAAAATCCAGGAGGTTCTCCCCTCCAGGCGAGATGAGGCCCATTTCCGCTGAGGCGTCTCGAGGCTAATCACACCTAACCTCTGGAACTTCCAAAGGGTCCCTCAAACCCTTGCTGCAACTTAAGAAGTTCCCCGACATACCCGTCTCCCCTCAAGAGGAAGCAAGAGAGTCCCGCCCACATCCAGAGGAGTCCCGTTTCCGCCTCCTAACTCGAGAGGAGGGATCCTTTCCCTGCGTGGTCGGGGAAGAATTCCCGGCTTTCCCGTCGCAGCTCAAGAGGAGGCGCTCTCCACAGGAAAGGCCAGAGGAACTCCTGGGTCGTGCCACCATTCCCAGAGTCCCCCAGATATCTCAGTCCATTCCAGGGAAACCTGTTTTCCCTGCACTGCCTCGACGTTCAAGCCGAGGATCGATTCACACCACGGCGGCACGTGGGACATCCCTGTGGGAAAGCCTCGTGGAAAAGCCTCGTCTGAAAGCCTCGAGGGAAAGCCACAGATCCTTGATCCTCGCGAAGGGAAGCTCAACACTGCTGCTACAGCTCGGAGGAAAGCGCACGTGCATGCTCCCACTCGAGACGAGGACTTACTCCCTGGGGAGACTCCAGAAGTGCCCCAAGATACATCTCGGCAATGGAGAGGAATCCTCAGGTTTTGGCACAGACTCCACACAAGATCTTAGGCCCCGGCATCGACGGGACAGGAACCCGAGAGGCCCCCCTGAGCAACTCGCAAGGGACTGGCCTTTCCTGAGGCCACCAGAGCAGGTCCCTGAGGTCGCCGTCGTAAGTCGGGAGCACCTGCCGCAACTCGACAAAATCCAGGAGGTTCTCCCCTCCAGGCGAGAGGAGGCCCATTTCCGCTGAGGCGTCTCGAGGCTAATCACACCTAAACTCTGGAACTTCCAAAGGGTCCTTCACACCCTTGCTGCAACTCAAGAAGATCCCCGACATACCTGTCTCCACTCGAGAGGAAGCACGAGAGTTCCCCGCACATCCAGAGGAGCCCCGTTTCCGCCTCGTAGCTCGAGAGGAGGGATCCTTTCCCTGCGTGGTCAGGAAAGAATTCCCGGCGTTCCCGTCGCATCTCAAGAGGAGGCGCTCTCCCACAGTAAAGGCGAGAGGAACTCCAGTTTCGAGCCAACCATTCCCAGAGTCCCCCAGAAGATTCAGACCATTCCAGGGAACCTGTTTTCCCTGCACTGCCTCGACTTTCAAGCGAGGATCGACTCAAACCACGGTGGCACGTGGGACAGCCCTGCAGGAAAGCCTCGTGGGAAAGCCTTGTGGGGAAAGCCTCGATGGAAAGCCACAGATCCATTGATCCACGCGATGGGAAGCTTGACCACTGCTGATACAGCTCGGGAGGAAAGCGCACGTCATGGCCCCACTGGAGACGAGTACTGACACCCCTGGGGGGACTCCAGAAGTACCCAAGATCCATGTCCAGCACTGGAGAGGAATCCTCAGGTTCCGGCACCGAATCCACACAAGGTCTTAGGCCCCGGCATCGACGGGAGAGCAATCCGAGAGGCCCCAGTGCAACTCGCATGGGACTGGCCTTTCCTGTGGCCACCAGAGCGGGTCCCTGAAGTCCCCGTCCTAAGTCGAGAGCACCTGCCGCAACTCGGGAAAATCCAGGAGGTTCTCCCCTCCAGGCCAGCTGAGTCCCATTTCCGCTGAGGTATCTCGGGGCTAATCACACCCGACCTCTGGAACTTCCAAAGGGTCCTTCACACCCTTGCCTGCCAACTCAAGAAGTTCCCCGACATACCGGTCTCCACTCATGAAGTAACACGAGAGTCCCGCCTAATTCCAGAGTGGCCCCGTTTCCGCCTGCCTAGCTCGAGAGGAGGGATCCTTTCCCTGCGTGGTCGGGAAAGAATTCCCGGCGTTCCCGTCGCATCTCAAGAGGAGGCGCTCTCCACAGGAAAGACGAGGGAAACTCCAGGATCAGGCCCCATTCCCAGAGTCCCCCTGATTTCTCAGTCCATTCCAGGGAAACCTGTTTTCCCTGCACTGATTCGAATTTCAAGCCAAGGATCTACTCACAACACCGGTGGCACGTGGGACAGCCCTGTGGGGAAGCCTCGTGGGAAAGCCTTGTGGGAAAGCCTCGAGGGAAAGCCACAGATCCCTTGATATACGCGAAGGGAAGAGTGACACTGCTGCTTCAGCTCGGGAGGGAATAGCACGTGCATGCCCCCCACTCCGAGACGAGGACTGACTCCCCTGGGGAGACTCCAGAAGTACCCCAAGATCCATGTCAGCACTGGATAGGAATCCTCAGGTTCCGACACTGACTCCACACAAGGTCTTAGGCCCAAGCATCGAAGGGAGAGTAATCCCGAGAGGCCCCCGGAGCAACCCGCATGGGGACTGGCCTTTCCTGAGGCCACCAGAGTGGGTCCCTGAGGTCCCAGTCGTAAGTGGAGAGCACCTGCCGCAACTTGAGAAAAATCCAGGAGGTTCTCCCCTCCAGGCGAGATGAGGCCCATTTCCGCTGAGGCATCTCGAGGCTAATCACATCTAACATCTGGAACTTCCAAAGGGTCCTTCACACCCTTGCTGCAACTCAAGAAGTTCCCCGACATACCCGTCTCCACTCGAGAGGAAAGCACGAGAGTCCCGCCCACATCCAGAGGAGCCCCCGTTTCCACCTCTTCGCTCGAGAGGTTTGATCCTTTCCCTGCGTGGTCGGGAAAGAATTCGCAGCGTTCCCATCGCATCTCAAGAAGAGGCGCTCTCCAGAGGAAAGGCGAGAGGAACTCCAGGGTCGTGCCACCATTCCCAGAGTCCCCCAGATGTCTTCGTCCATTCCAGGGAAACCTGTATTCCCTGCACTGCCTCGACTTTCAAGCCGAGGATCGACTCACACCACAATGGCACGTGGCACAGCCCTGTGGGAAAGCCTCGTGGGAAAGCCTCGAGGGGAAAGCCACAGATCCCTTGATCCACGCGAAGGGAAGCGTGACACTGCTGCTACAGCTCGGGAGGAAAGCGCACGTGCATGGCCCCACTCGAGACAAGGACTGACACCCCTGGGGGGACTCCAGAAGTACCCCAAGATCCATGTCAGCACTGGAGAGGAATCCTCAGGTTCCGGCACCGACTCCACACAAGGTCTTAGGCTCCCGGCATCGACGGGAGAGGAATCCCGAGAGGCCCCAGAGAAACTCGCATGGGGACTGGCCTTTCCTGAGGCCACCACAGCGGGTCCCTGAGGTCCCCGTCGTAAGTCGAGAGCACCTGCCGCAACTAGAGAAAATCTAGGAGGTTCTCCCCTCCAGGCGAGCTGAAGTCCCATTTCCGCTGAGGTATCACGAGGCTAATCACACCTGACCTCTGAAACTTCCAAAGGGTCCCTTCACACCCTTGCTGCCAACTCAAGAAGTTCCCCGACATACCCGTCTCCACTTGAGAGGAAGCACGAGAGTCCCGCACACATCCAGAGGAGCCCCGTTTCCGCCTCCTAGCTCGAGGGGAGGGATCTTTTCCCTGCGTGGTCGGGAAAAAATTCCCGGCGTTCCCGTCGCATCTCAAGTGGAGGCGCTCTCCACAGGAAAGGCGAGAGGAACTCCAGGTTCGTGCCACATTCCCAGAGTCCCCCAGATGTCTCAGTCCATTCCAGGGAAACCTGTTTTCCCTGCACTGCCTCGACTTTCAAGCCGAGGATCGACTCACACCACGGTGGCACGTGGGACAGCCCTGTGGGAAAGCCTCGTGGGAAAGCCTCGTGGGGAAAGCCTCGAGGGAAAGCCCCTGATCCCTTGATCCACGCGAAGGGAAGCATGACACTGCTGCTACAGCTCGGGAGGAAAGCGGACGTGCATGCCCATACTCGAGACGAGGTCTGACTCCCCTGGGGGGACTCCAGAAGTACCCAAAGATCCATGTCAGCACTGGAGAGGAAACCTCAGTTTCCGGCACTGACTCCACACAAGGTTTTAGGCCCAAGCATCGACGGGAGAGGAAACCCGAGAGGCCCCCGAAAGGCCCCTGAGCAACTCGCAAGGGGACTGGCCTTTCCTGAGGCCACCAGAGCAGGTCCCTGAGGTCGCCGTCGTAAGTCGGGAGCACCTCCCGCAACTCGAGAAAATCCAGGAGGTTCTCCCCTCCAGGCGAGAGGAGGCCCATTTCCGCTGAGGCGTCTCGAGGCTAATCACACCTAAACTCTGGAACTTCCAAAGGGTCCTTCACACCCTTGCTGCAACTCAAGAAGATCCCCGACATACCTGTCTCCACTCGAGAGGAAGCACGAGAGTTCCCCGCACATCCAGAGGAGCCCCGTTTCCGCCTCGTAGATCGAGAGGAGGGATCCTTTCCCTGCGTGGTCAGGAAAGAATTCCCGGCGTTCCCGTCGCCATCTCAAAAGGAGGCGCTCTCCACAGTAAAGGCGAGAGGAACTCCAGTTTCGAGCCACCATTCCCAGAGTCCCCCAGAAGATTCAGACCATTCCAGGGAAACCTGTTTTCCCTGCACTGCCTCGACTTTCAAGCCGAGGATCGACTCAAACCACGGTGGCACGTGGGACAGCCCTGCAGGAAAGCCTCGTGGGAAAGCCTTGTGGGAAAGCCTCGATGGAAAGCCACAGATCCATTGATCCACGCGATGGGAAGCTTGACACTGCTGATACAGCTCGGGAGGAAAGCGCACGCTGCATGCCCCCACTCGAGACGAAGACTGACTCCCCTGGGGAGACTCCAGAAGTACACCAAGATCCATGTCTGCACTGGAGAGGAATCCTCAGGTTCCGGCAGCGTCTGCACACAAGATCTTAGGCGCTGGCATCGAAGGGAGAGGAAACCCGAGAGGCCCCCGAGCAACTCGCATGGGGACTGGCCTTTCCTGAGGCCACCAGAGCGGGTCCCTGAGGTCCCCGTCGTAAGTCGAGAGCACCTGCGGCAACTCCGAGAAAATCCAGGAGGTTCTCCCCTCCAGGCGAGATGAGGCCCATTTCCGCTGAGGCATCTCGAGGCTAATCACATCTAACATCTGGAACTTCCAAAGGGTCCTTCACACCCTTGCTGCAACTCAAGAAGTTCCCCGACATACCCGTCTCCACTCGAGAGGAAGCACGAGAGTCCCGCCCACATCCAGATGAGCCCCGTTTCCGCCTGCTAGCTAGAGAGGAGGGATCCTTTCCTGCGTGGTCGGGAAAAAATTCCCGGCATTCCCGTCACATCTCAAGTGGAGGCGCTCTCCACAGGAAAGCGAGAGGAACTCCAGGGTCCTGCCACATTCCCAGAGTTCCCCAGATGTCTCAGTCCATTCCAGGGAAACCTGTTTTCCCTGCACTGCCCCGACTTTCAAGCCGAGGATCGACTCACAACACGGTGGCACGTGGGACAGCCCTGTGGGGAAAGCCTTGTGGGAAAGCCTCGTGGGAAAGCCTCGTGGGAAAGCCACAGGGACCCGCTCGGGGGGCCTCAGGAAAGGGCCAGTCCCCATGCGAGTTGCTCGGGGGCCTCTCGGGATTCCTCTCCCTTCGATGCCGGGGCCTAAGAACTTGTGTGGAGCCGGTGCCTGAACCTGAAGATTCCTCTCCAGAGGTGACATGGATCTGGGGTACTTCTGGGAGTCTCCCCAGTGGAATCAGTCCTCGTCTGGGAGTGGGGGCATGCACGTGCTATTTCCTTCCGAGCTGTAGCAGCAGTGTCGCCGCTTCCCTTCGCGTGGATCTAGGGATCTGTGTCTTTCCCCTCGAGGCTTTCCCACGAGGCTTTTCCACAGGGCTGTCCCACGTGTCACCGTGGTGTGAGTCGATCCTCGTCTTGAAAGTCGACGAAATGCAGGGAAAACATGTTTCCCTGTAATGGACAGAGACATCTGGGGGACTCTGGGAATGGTGGCACGACACTGGATTTCCTCTCGCCTTTCATGTGGAGAGCGGCCTCCTCTTGAGATGCGACGGAAACCCCGGGAAATCTTCCCCGACAACGCAGGCAAAGGATCCCTCCTCTCGAGCTAGGAGGCGGAAACAGGAATCCTCTGGGATGTGGGCGGGACTCTCGTGCTTCCTCTCGAGTGGAGACGGGTATGTCAGGGAACTTCTTGAGTTGCCAGCAAGGGTGTGAAGGACCCTTTGGAAGTTCCAGAGGTTTAGGTATGAATAGCCTCGAGACGCCTCAGCGCAAATGGCCCTCATCTCGCCTGGAGGTTGAGAACCTCCTGGATTTTCTCGAGTTGCGGCAGGAGCTCTCCGACTTACGACGGGGACCAAAGGGACCCGCACTTGTGGCCTCAGGAAAGGCCAGTCCCTAAGCGTGTTGCTTTGGGGCCTCTCAGGATTCCTCTCCCGTCGATGCCGGGTCTAACACCTTGTGTGGAGTCGGTGCCGGAACCTGAGTATTCCTCTCCAGTGCTGACATGGATCTTGGGTTACTTCTGAAGTCTCCCCAGTGGAGTCAGTCCTCGTCTCGACTGGGGGCATGCACATGGGCTTTCCTCTCAAGCTGTAGCAACAGGGTCACGCTTCCCTTCGCGTGAATCAAGGGATCTGTGGCTTTCCCACGAGGCTTTCCCACGAGGCTTTCCCAGGGCTGTCCCACGTGCCACCGTGGTGTGAGTCGATCCTCGGCTTGAAAGTCGAGGCAATGCAGGGAACACAGGTTTCCCTGGAATGGACTGAGACATCTGGGGACTCTGGGAATGGTGGCACGACCCTGGAGTTCCTCTCGCCTTTCCTGTCGAGAGCGCCTCCTCTTGTGGTGCGACGGGAACGCCGGGAATTCTTTCCCCACCTCGCAGGGAAAGGATCCCTCCTCTCGAGCTAGGAGGCGAAACGGGGCTCCTCTGGATGTGGGCGGGACTCGCGTGCTTCCTCTCGAGTGGAGACGGGTATGTCGGGGAACTTCTTGAGTTGCATCAAGGGTGTGAAGAACCGTTGGAAGTTCCAGAGGTTAGGTGTGATTAGCCTCGAGACGTCTCAGCGGAAATGGGCCTCATCTCGCCTCTGGGGAGAACCTCCTGGATTTTCTCGAGTTGCGGCAGGTGCTCTCGACTTACGACGGGGACCTCAGGACCCGCTCTGGTGGCCTCAGGAAAGGCCAGTCCCCATGCGAGTTGCTCCGGGGCCTCTCCGGATTACTCTCCCGTTGATGCCGGGCCTAAGATCTTGTGTGGAGTCGGTGTGGGAACCTGATGATTCCTCTCCAGTGCTGACATGGATCTCGCGGTACTTCTGGAGTCTCCCCAGGGGAGTCAGTCCTCGTCTCGATTGGGGCATGCACGCTTTCCTCCGAGCTGTAGCAGCAGTGTCACACTTCCCTTCGCGTGGAACAAGGGATCTGTGGCATTCCCTCGAGGATTTCCCCAACAGGCTTTCCCACGAGGCTTTCCCACAGTGCTGTCCCACGTGCCACCGTGGTGTGAGTTGATCCTCGGCTTGAAAGTCAAAACAGTGCAGGAAACAGGTTTCCCTGGAATGGACTGAGACATCTGGGGGACTCTGGAATGGTTGCACGACCCTGGAGTTCCTCTCGCTTTTCCTGTGGAGAGCGCCGCCGCTTGAGATGCGATGGAACGTCGCGAAAATCTTTTCCGACCACGCAGGGAAAGGATCAAACCTCTCGAGCTATGAGGCGGAAAGGTGGCTCCTCTGGATGTGGGCGGGACTTTCCTGCTTCCTCTCGAGTGGTTACGGGTATGTCGGGGAACTTCTTGAGTTGCAGCAAGGGTGTGAAGGACTCTTGGAAGTTCCAGAGGTTAGGTGTGATTGCCTGGAGACGCCTCAGCGGAAAAATTGGCCTCATCTCCCCTGGAGGGGAGAACCTCCTGGATTTTCTCGAATTTGGGGCAGGTGCTCTCGACTTACGACGGCACCTCAGGGACCCGCTCTGGTGGCCTCAGGAAAGGCCAGTCCCCATGCGAGATGCTCCGTCGGCCTCGGACCTCTCAGGTTTCCTAACCGTCGATGC
>NW_017192896.1:0-21182 GCF_001704415.2 Capra hircus
GCAAAATAGATGTGTTTCTGGAACTCTCTTGCTTTTTCCATGATCCAGCGGATGTTGGCAATTTGATCTCTGGTTCCTCTGGCTTTTCTAAAACCAGCTTGAATATCAGGGAGTTCACGGTTCACGTATAGCTGAAGTCTGGCTTGGAGAATTTTGAGCGTTACTTTACTAGCTTGTGAGATGAGTGCAATAGTGCGGTAGTTTGAGGCATTCTTTTAGCATTGCCTTTCTTTTGAATTGGAATGAAAACTGACCTTTTTCCAGTCCTGTGGCCACTGCTGAGTTTTCCCCAATTTGCTGGCATATTGAGGTGCAGCACTTTCATAGCATCATCTTTCAGGATTTGAAACAGCTCAACTGATATTCCATCACCTCCACTACCTTTGTTCGTAGTGATGCTTTCTAAGGCCCACTTGACTTCACTTTCCAAGATGTCTGGCTCTAGATGAGTGATCACATCTTCATGATTATCTGGGTCATGAAGATCTTTTCTGTACAGTTCTTCCGTGTATTCTTGCCACCTCTTCTTAATATCTTCTGCTTCTGTTAAGTCCATACCCTTTCTATCCTTTATCGAGCCCATCTTGCATGAAATGTTCCCTTGGTATCTCTAATTTTCTTGAAGAGATCTCTAGTCCTTCCTATTCTGTTCTTTCTCTCTATTTCTTTGCATTGATCGCTGAGGAAGGCTTTCTTATCTCTTCTTGCTGTTCTTTGGAACTCTGCATTCAGATGCTTATATCTTTCTTTTTTTCCTTTGCTTTTTGCCTCTTTTCTTTTCACAGCTATTTGTAAGGCCTCCCCAGACAGCCATTTTGCTTTTTTGCATTTCTTTTCCATGGGGATGGTCTTGATCCCTGTCTCCTGTACAATGTCACGAACCTCTTTCCATAGTTCATCAGGCACTCTATCTATCAGATCTCGGCCCTTAAATCTATTTCTCACTTCCACTGTATAATCATAAAGGATTAGATTTAGGTCATACCTGAATGGTCTAGAAGTTAAGGTATATGTGAAATCAATATCAGTAAAACATGGTAACATAGGCTATGAATCAAGATATAACAAAGTCCTTGGGTGGCCATTTTGGGCTAAGGAGTCACAGCCAGGCTTTCTCAGTCAGGGGCATAATGACAGGAAAAAACCACTGTGGGATGGCCAGGCGAAAAGGCATTTCAGGCAGGGTGAGGCTTGTTTATTCATCTTAGTAACTGTGTTGTTCCTTGTTGCTGCTGATAAGTCAGTAAGTTATGTGTGACTCTTTGCAACCCCTTGGACAGCAGCCCACCAGGCTTCCCAGTCCTTCACCCTCTCCCGGAGTTTGTTCAAACTCATGTCTATTGAGTAGGTGGTGCCATCCATCCATCTCATCCTCTGTCACCCCCTTCTCCTCCCGTCCTCAGTAGTAACTCTATAAGAGTTATGATTCCCATTCAAAAGAAAAACGGGTGCTCAAATAAAGTCAAGAAACCAGTCACAATCATGAAATCAATTATGTTGCCATGTTGGCTTCAATCACAAGATGTGTCTAATTCTACAGTGTTGCTTTTGCCACAATATAAAGTCACTGCTCATTTAGTAGATTTGAGGGCCACACATACAGACACACACGACACGCATGGAGTGTCAGCGGAAGGGGAGAGGCCACAGGGAGGCAGTTGTGTGTGCTTTGGGGGTTTGTTTACTTGAATCTATAACAGCGTGCTTGTTTCTGCGACAGCATTATCTGAAAAACATTCAGAAAACATTTTTCACACTCAAACAGAAGAGTAGCCTTTAAAGTCATCCTCTTAGAGAAAATATCCTGCATGGATAAACCTAAGAAATGTCAATGTGGTTGGAACCATTGATCAAATGAATAGGACTCGTAAGGGAACCACAAGTTACAAGTAAAAAAATATGTATATCTCCCTCGACTTTGTCGGAGAAGGCAATGGAAACCCACTCCAGTACTCTTGCCTGGAAAATCTCATGGCCGGAGGAGCCTGGTAGGCTGCAGTCCATGGGGTCGCTGAGAGTCGGGCACGACTGAGCAACTTCACTTTCACTTTTCACTTTCCTGCATTGGAGAAGGTAATGGCAACGCACTGCAGGATTCTTGTCTGAAGAATCCCGGAGACAGAGGAGCCTAGGAGGCTGCCATCTATGGGGTCGCACAGAATCAGACAGGACTGAAGCGACTTAGCAGCAGGAACAGCACCTCAACTTTTAAGTAATAACTTCTACTTTACAGCTGAAAAAGAGTGCAATGCTAGCTCACCTGCTTAGACATTTGTTTCCCAAGAGAAATCATCTAAAAGATGAATAAGAAAAGAAGGAACTTCATTTTTCTTGAATTGAAAACAAAGCAAAAGACCCTTGGTAAGCTCCTGGAGTTTAGGAAAGTAGGGAAAATTGGTCTTGAAGCATGGGGTATAAAATTAGACAATTAATGACTTCCCTGGGAGCTCAACAGTAAAGAATCCACCTGCAATGCATAAGACTTGGGTTCGAACCCTGGGTTGAGAAGATCCCGTGGAGGAGGGCATGACAACCCGCTGCAGTACTCTTGCCTGGAGAATCCCATGGACAGAGGAGCCTGGTGGGCTACAGTCCATGGGTTGGCAAAGAGTCAGACGCGACTGTGTGACTAAGCACACAAAAGCCTTCTGGACGATGGTTCTAGGGTGAAATCCTCTCAAAGGCACTGACAACGAATCATGTGAAGCAGAACTTTGTAACATTTGTGAATTTTTCCATTGGGATATTTTGCCTGCCAGCAGGAGCCAGGCATTTTACATGGAATTCTGCCTACTGTTCAGTTTTGAACAGCAAAACCTTTTCTGTCCTATTTCTCAGTTTATGCAGAAAATCTATAAGAAGGAAAACAGGTCACGGTGTGCTGGTTCTCTTTTGTGAAAGATTTTTTTTAACACCTGCAAAAATGTTCCCTCAAATTTCTGATGGAATCCAACTAGGGGCAACCTTCATCATCCAGAGTTAACGTTTACACTTTGGAAGTTTGAGAAGATCAGAGTACTGCATATATAGAAGGAAATACACCAAAAATAACCACCCCAATTTGTTTTACTCTAATTATTATGATTATTTCTTTATTTCTTGGATCAGTTAAGTTTCTTGGAAAAATTGAAGGGAAATATAGACACGACCATGTATCTCTTGTCCTCACACTTACATCAAGTGAAAGTGTTTGTTGCCCAATTGTATCCAGCTCTTTGCAACTCCATGGACTGTAGCCTGCCAGGCTCCTCTGTCCATGGAACTCTCCAGGCCAGAATATTGGAATGGGTAGCCTTTCCCTTCTCCAGGGGACCTTCCCAACCTAGGCATCGAACCCAGGCCTCCCCCATTGCAAGCAGATTCTTTACCTGTCTGAGTCACCAGGGAAGCTACACGTCCATAACCTCCCCTATTATCAACATTCCCCATGCAAGTTTTGGTGTAACTGATGAAACTACATTGACATATTATAATCATCCAAAGCCTATAGTTTACATTATGTACAGCACCAAGAGGGAACGTACAGCACCAAGAGGGAAAATTGGTGCTGTACATTCTATACAGTTTTGACAATCGTGTAATGATCGGGATCCACCATCACAGCATCATGCAGGATGCTTTGATTGCACTATAAGTTCTCTGTGGTCCAACGACTCGTCATTTGTGCTCCTCCAACTCTGCCCCGGCACGTTGTTGGCTTTAAGAATTAGCCAGTCCTGGGGGGACAACCCCTCTCCAACCCACATGTCCCCAGAGGCCAGAGCATCAGGAATGCAGAAAATAAGACAATAGAGTAATATCTAACTTAGCAACAAAATAAAGTGAAAGTGTATTGGCTTTCTATGGCTATAAGCCAAATCACTACAGACTTGGTAATTTAAAATACAAAAGGTATATTATTTCTCATGGCCATGGGTCAGGAGTCCAGGCACAGTGCATTGGGTCATCTGTTCAAGTCTTATTAGGCTGAAATCAAGCAATCAGCCAGAGCTGGAATATCATCTGAGCCTCAGGGTCCTCTTCCAAGTTCACTCGTTGTTGGCAGAATTAAGTTCCTTGTGGTGGTAGGACTGAGGCCTCCATTTGCTTGCTGGCTGTAGGCCTGGGTCTTCTCCCAGTATCTGTAGGCCGCCCTCAGGTGGACCACTCAACAGGTAGGTCAAACGTGCCTGCCTACTTCTTCTAGAACAGCAGTACCATGCCTTTCTCTGACTTTTGTCTCAGACCACAAGAACTCACCTGATTAGATCAGGTATACCAAAGCCTATAATAGCTTTTTCAGATGGTGGCTGCAGTCACCATCTGTTGTGATTTTTGGAGGCCCCGAAAATAAAGTCTCTCACTGTTTCCACTGTTTCCCCATCTATTTGCCATGAAGTAATAGGACCAGATGCCATGATCCTAGTTTACTGACTGTTGAGATTTAAGCCAACATTTGCACTCTCCTCTTTCACTGGGATCAAGAGGCTCTTTAGTTCTTCTTCCTTTTCTGCCTTAAGGGTGGTGTCCTCTGCATATCTGAGCTTATGGAGGAGGGGAGATGTCCCATCATCTCCGGTGCTGTGCCTGCGGACATGCCCTGTGGAAAACTCCAGATCCTGAATCTAGAAGCGCAGCCCCCTCTGTAGGAGTTCCAGACAGGACGCAGCCACCAGGGGGCACCATCACGCACTCCCACTTCTGTATCCCCTCACTGCCAGCGGGAGGTGGAGAGGAGCCATAGCCCAGGGCTTTAGCTGATTACCCTCCTATTCAGGACTTGCCAGGTGGCTCAGCAGTAAAAAAGTCAGCTGCCAAGGTAGGAGATTCAGGTTCGATCCCTGTGTCGGGCACATCCTGTGAAGGAGGAAATGGCCTCTCACTCCAGTATTCTTGCCTGGAATATGCTGTGGGCAGAGGATCCTGGAGGGCTACAGTCCATAGCATCCGAAAGGGTTGGACGCAAGTGAGTGCCTGAGCACATCCTATTTTGGACTTCATCTGTCATAGGTAAATCCTGACTACATGTCTGTGTTCCTGAATATTACTTTCAGGAGAAAAGGTAAAGATCGGTCAAATGAACTGATACAAGGGATTCTATAAAAGGAAAGAAAATATCCTTGCTGGCTATGAGAAAAGCAAATCACCATGGAAGACCTCAACTTAAATCGAATGTCCTCATGGGCCTGCATGTTCAGTGACTCAGTTGTGTCCAACTCTCTGTGACTCCTTCAACTGTATCTGCCAGGATCCTCTGTCCATGCGAACTCCCAGGCAGCAATCCTGGAGTGTGTTGCCATTTCCTCCTCCAGGGGCTCTTCCTGACCCAGGGATCCAACCCTTGTCTTGTGTCTCCTGCATTGGCAGGTGGATTCTTTACCGCTGTGCCACCTAGGAAGGCCAATGCGCTCATAAACAATGCTATTTTACACGTTTGTGTAAAGTGAGTTCTGGAGAGAAAATAAAAGATATTTGAATCTGGGGGAGGAGAGGAGGTTTTGAGTGGTAATCCCCACGTCCCCGGGATTTCTGGCCACCCATTTGTGGGTAAGGGCAGTGTGACTTACTGTCCTGGCTGTGACCTTGGCATAGTGGCTTTGGAGGCAGACACACTGGGTGTGATTACAGGAGGAGGAGGGGGAGGATGGGAGGAGGAGGGAGAGGAGGGGAGGAGGAGGGGAGGAAGAGGGGGAGGAGGGGCAGAGGACTGCAGCAGACCAGGCTTCCCTGTCCTTGCCTATCACCCAGAGTTTTCTCGTGTTTACTCTCACACATGACCATTGAGCTGGTGATGCTATCTAATCATCTTGATAGTTCTCCAGGAAAAGTGAATCTTTGGTCATTCAGTTTATGAATTTTAACCTTTTTCTGGACAAGACATAGAGGCAAGGTCAAAATATCCCTCCAGAGATACAGGATATAATTTGTCTCTAAGTTCTGAAAGTCTAACCCCGTTGAGACTTTAACACCCAGAGCTGTTGAGACAGTATTTTC
Source organism: Capra hircus (assembly GCF_001704415.2). NCBI lineage: Eukaryota > Metazoa > Chordata > Mammalia > Artiodactyla > Bovidae > Capra > Capra hircus. Next base: position 5,974 of record NW_017192896.1, read on the forward strand.
CATTTTTTAAGTCAGCCACTTCGTGGTCTCTGCTACAGCAGCCCCAGGTGTCTAATAAAGGGACCAAATGGCTTCTTCCACCACTGGGCTCTGCAGTGGCGGGTGCCCTCAGAGTCTATTTAAAGGCAGCTGGTACCGGACCTCTCTGCCCGGGCTCCTGCCTGAACAAGAGACAGAAATTCAGGGTGGGTGGAAGGCTTTGATCAGTGCTGTGTAAACCACTTCAGAGGTGAACAGAAAGGCCCCGATACGTTTCTCTTTTCACGGTGTATTTAGACAAAGTACCTAATTATTATACTCTCTTAGAAAAAGCAGTTAATAAATGACCACTCCAGAAAAAAACAGGACTGGTTCAGTGCCCATAAACCTTAGAAGATAATTTATTTAAGTCACTAAGAAAGTAACCCAAAAATACAGTCAAAAATTATTAGAGAATTAAAGTATTACACTGAAAATGTTTATTTAATGCAAAAGAAAGTAGAAAAAGAACAGAGGAATGAAACGTGACTTAAACTACATAGATAGCAAAAGTAAAATAAAAGACACGAATCCAACCATATCCGTAACAGCGCTAATTATGAATAGATTAAATAGTCGGATCAAAAAGCAGACATTGTTAAGGAGAGAACTCTATTTTATTTTTCGGACTTTAAACTTCTTATCTTTTATTGGGGTATAGATGCTTAACAAACAACACGGTGATAGTTTCAGGTGAAAATTGAAGATACTCAGTCATCCATATACATGTATCCATTCTCCCCCAAACCCCTGTCCCATCCAGGCTCCCATGAAACACTGAGCAGAGTGTCCTGAGCTACACAATATGTCCTCGTTGGCCATCTGTTCTGAATATAGCACTGGGTACATGACAGTCCCAAACTCCCTAACTATCCTTCCGCCTGACAACCATAAGTTTGCTAAGTCAGAAAGTCTGTTTTGTGACTTCATTTGGATCATTGCTTTTTCTAGTCCACATAGAAGGGATGCCATTCAAAAGCTCTGCTTCTCTGTCTGACTGACTTAACCAGTGTGACACTCTCTGGGTCCGTCCGTGTTGCTGCAAATGGCCTTAGTTCATTCTTTTTAATGCCCGAGTGATATTCCATTGTATATATGGACCACTCCACCTTTGTCCATTCCTCTGCCAGTGGACATTTAGGGTGCTTCTGTGAAAGCAGAAATTGTTAGATTGGATTAAAAAAAAAAACAAACATGATTCAGCTATACACTGTCCATAGGTCATAAACTTTAGATTGAAAGATAAGAATAATTTGAAAAATTTTAAATGTAAAAAGATATGCCTGGTAAATAGCCATCATAAGGGTGCTGCTAATATCAGGAAAAAATATACTTTAAAGCTAAATAAATGGATACTGGAAATAGCAGGACATTTTGTCACGATCTAACGGTCAGTCTATCAGAAAACATATTAACATATTTTCCGCCTAACAAATCTGAATAGGCCTATACAAAATAAAGAGATTGAATGACTAATTTTAAACCTTAGCCCCCAGAGAAGCCCTGTCCCAGGGAGCTTCACTAGTGCATTTACCAGACGTTAAAGGAGAGCTCATAGTGACTGCTGAGAAAGCATTTGAGCGAACTAGGACAAGGGCAGCGAGACAATTCAGGGGGGACATAAAGTCTTTCCAATGAATGGGGGCGTAACAACTGCACACCCACGTGCAGAAGAATGAAGTTGGATGCTTTCCTTACACTCAGAAATTAACTCAGAATAGGTTGTAGACCTAAATGGAAGAGCTAAAACTGCAAAACTCTGGAGAGAAAACCTGGAAGGAAGCCTTTGTCACCTAGAGTCAGCCAAAGCCTTACATATGAAATTAAAAAAAACGCAAGTGACAGAAAATTAAACTGGAACTTAACAAAATTAAAATATGCTGCAAATGACACCATCAAGGAAGCCAAAAGACAACCCACAGGATGACAGAGAATATTTGCAGATCATATATCAGACAAAGAACTTATGTCTATATAAAGAAGTTTTAATTTTTAATAATAAAAATAGAAGCAACTGAATTAAAAATGGATGATTGATCTGAATAGAAATTTCTCCAAAGAATGGGTTAATAAGTACATGGAAAGATGCTCAACATCATTCCTCATTGGGAAATGCAAATTGAAACTGCAGTGAGGTACTGCTTCACACACACTCGGGTAATAAGAATCAAAGACAGACAACAAGAAAAGGTGAGGGTGTGGAGAATTTGAAATGTTCTTACATCAGTGGTGGTGATGTAAAATGAAAATGTGACGTGTGGCGTTATCTGACCTAGTAATTCTATCCCTGGTGTAGATACATTCCTGGTATTGCTAAAGGAAAATGCACATTGACACAAAAACTTATCCATGGCTGTACTTAGCAGCACTATTCAAAATAAGCCTGAAATGGAAGCAACCCAAATGCCCTTCAACTGATGAGAGCATAAATAAGATAGTTTATTTACAAACCATATTATTCATCAATGAAAAGGAATGAAGTGCTGAAACATGCCACGACATGGATGAACTTTGGAAACGCTGTGCTAAGTGAGCAAAGACAGGCACATACATGTGAAAGTCACTCAGTCGTGTCCAACTGACTCTGTGAACCCATGGACTAAAGAGTCCATGGAATTCTCCAGGCCAGAAGACTGGAGTGGGTAGCCTTCTGCTTCTCCACGGGATCTTCCCAACCCAGGGATCAAACCCAGGTCTCCTGCATTGCAGGCGGATTCTTTCCCAGCTGAGCCACCAGGGAAGCCCACATATCGTCTAATTCCATTTCTATGAAATATTCAGAAGAGTCAGATCTACACAGACACAGGTAAGTGTTTGCCAGCACAGGAGATTCGTGTTTGCCAAAGGCTTGGGGAGGGTAGGGGGAGGGTGGGGACATTATGACTAAAGTCTAATGTGTTTCTTTGGGGGGTGATAAAAATGTAAAATTGAACTGTGACTACACAGTTCCATGAAAAGCAAAAACCATTCAATAGTATACTCCAAATGTGTAAATTGTCTGGTATGTGAATTATATCTCAATGCAGCCATGAAATTAAAAGATGTATCCTCCTTGGAAGGAAAGCTATAACAAACTTAGCATGTTAAAAAGCAGACACGTCACTTTGCCAACAAAGCTCCGTAGAGTCAAAGCTATATCTTTTCCAGTCATCATGTACAGACGTGAGAGTTGGACCATAATGAAGGCTGAGCACGGAAGAATGGATGCTTTGAACTGTGGTGCTGGAGAAGACTCTTGAGAGTCCCTTGAACAGCAAGGAAATCAAACCAGTCGATCCTTAAGGAAATCAACCCTGAATATTCATTGGAAGGACTGATGCTGAAGCTGAGGCTCCAAGAGTTTGGGGCACTGATGTGAAGAGCAGAGTCACTGGAAAGGACCCTGATCCCGGGAAAGACTGAAGGTGGGAGGAGAAGGGGACGACAGAGGAGGAGCTGGTTAGACAGCGTCACTGACTAAATGGACATGGATTTGAGTGAACCCCGGGAGATGACGGAGGACAGAGGAGGGTGGTGTGCTGCCGCCCACGGGGTTGCCAAGCATCTGACACGGCTCAGCGACTAAGCAGCAAGGGTGTTAGAGATTCAACAGGCTCACGAGCCGTGCAGCATGAGGTTCGGTGTCTTTAGCAAAATCACTCACTATAGTAACAGTTATGAATGTGGCCACTTTTGCTATTTGGGGCCAAGGCGTTTGCTGTGGGAGGACGGGCCCCCCGTTCTGTGCGTTGTTGGGTGTTTAGCTGCATCTCTGGCTTCTGCTCCTCAGATAGTAACACCGTTTCCCCTGGTTACAGCCACTAAGACTGTCTCTAGACACTGGCACGTGTCCCTTGGGGAGAGGGGCAAAGAAGCACCTGGTGAGGACCACTGTATACAGTGCTTAATAGCAGTAATTAATTGGCTTACAAATAATTTATATGTCTAGAAGCTTAAACACTCGCTCCTTATCACTCTCGGTAAAACTAAAGTGCCGCGGCCAGCACAAGCAAGAGTCGCCCCTGCACAGGGAGAGAACGGAGCGTCCCCGCTAAGAAAAATAAGAGAGAGACAAAAGATGGGGTTGAGAGGATCAGACCAAAATGGCTGATGCCTTCCTTTATTGTGCTGCAGTATATATAGGATAAAGTACGTGACTTCTGACATTCACAAGATTGTATATTAATCTCCAGATACAATCACAAGACCCTTACCATTGTGTGCAGATCACAAATAGATAATCTATCTTCTATCAATAAGCTAATCTATCTTCTATGAAATGTTGCAAGACCGAGACGTCCCGGAGCCTTAAGGGTAGTAAATTCTTCAGGGGGGTGGGACAGGGAGCTTAGGGACGTGCCTAAGGCTCTGCATAATGCCGAGCAGCTCCCAAGACTTAACCCTTCACAGGCAGTCCCCCGCAGCTCCCCTCTCTTTATTTTTTTAAAAGCTCCATAAGATGTCGGTGTTGCAACATGTTTTTATGTATCAGAACTCTCATATGTAAAAATTCTTTAACAATGCTACGAATAAGGCAAGGAGCTAAACAAATCAATATAAGCACAACAGTCAGAACCGCGCCCACAGCAATTATGCTACGCCACAGTGAATGAAGGCTAGGGAAGTTAGAAAATAAATTTTGTAAAAAATTATCAACAGTATCAGCTATGTTCAAAGTAGCTTTTGGAGAATTTTCAATATTAAGAATTTCATTATGCAATTGCAATAGATCTAGAGACACATTAGTATTAAACCATATTCCTTGTAGATGTTTTTTCACCTTATCCCACGGAAAATCAGATGCATTATAAGCCTTTTTTGTAACACAAATCCACTTATAATTAGCATGACATTGGATTTTCATGCGGAAACTAATGCTCTGAACTTGTTCTCCTAGAACTCTAACCACATCATATAAAGCTGATAGTCTAACTTCTATTTTTTTATCTATATCTTTTTGTGTTCCCATTACTTTAGTAACATTATATGACAAGGAATCTACAGTATGAGCAGCTTGAATGGATTGTGCTAAAGATACAGAAGCGGTGACAGCATTTGCTATAAGGGTGATTAAAGATACTATACCCAGAACAATCAGGCTCACACTTCTTTCAGTGCGGCTAAGAGCCGTGTTAATGCGTTGTAGCAATTCTAAAGCAGTCTCGTCATACCAAGCTTCAGTTATTTCAACAGGTAACATTACAAAAGCAGGTTGTTTTACTATTATAACTTGTTCTCCTTTAGCAACACCTCTTATGCAATTGGTAAGTATGCAATTAGAACAATTTAAATGATAAATATTCAATGACAGTGTTAATTTCACACGGCCTTGTATCAGCATGAATGGATAAGGGACACAAGCTCTGGGATATAAAAACCCTGTAACTCCTACATTACCATATTTACTCCCACTAATATTGGATTGTAAATATAGACTATTGCCATGACCAAAAGCAGCCAAAAGTTTCCACAGTTCTGTTTGATATACTTGAGCAGTGTTTACAGAGAAAATGGGTGGATGCTGTCCTCGATATTCAGGGAAATCAGGTGTTCCCCCAGGTGCCCAATCCCATAAAAGGGTGGCATCGGCGTTATTGATGTTGTACACTGATGCAACCCGGGCTCGACATAAAGTCCAAGGAGTGTCTATTCCTATGCCGATGCTTAGATGTTTGTCGCAAAACGGAATGTCGAGAGGTCCGGTTCCATCACGGTACGATCTTTTTCCGGTTTTTTCATCAATGCCAGAAATAGTCACTCGAGGATAAGATATATCAGCTGACACCTGTATACAGTGGGGATGTTGTGATTGATAAGAAAAGCACATAGGATATTGTGTAGTAAGACCATAAAAAGAGATATTAGCTTGCTGGGGAGAAATATGAATATCTGATTTTCCTCCCAAAAGGCTTGTATCATTGACATAGACAGGTACTACTTCTTTATCCCATCCTAATGATTGAATCGTAGGTGGATCGGGAATGTATGCCCAAAAAGCCGCAGCCGCCCCGTTTTGTATCCGCTGTAACAATAATAATAACACGATCAGTATATTGGTAGGCGTCACCGGAGGTTGTACATGAGCCTCATTTTGAGCATATCGCATCAACGCCTCAATCTGCCTTTGGGTAGGCAGCTCACTCGTGGGCTCGCTCAGTGTCATGTGGTGCATTTGATGTGTCAGGGAGTTCCTCCGCCGCGCGTACCAGCCTCTCCGGGATCTAGCGCGGCACTTCGGCATCCTGTGGAAAAACACAAACATGCCCGCGTCCCCATATTAATACAGGGTCTGGCCCATACCACAGATTGGTAAGTGGATCTTTCCATCGTACGAGTGGTTTTTTGCATGAGGACTGTTCTCCCCAAAAACGTTGGGCTGCTGAATTGCCTTCTGCGTCTAGAGTTAAAAAATTTAGAACATAAAGAGCATGATTCAAGGCATTATGCGGTGAGGGGCTATACAAGTCATTCCCCTTTTTTTGTTTTAATAGTTGATGTTTGAGACGCTGATGGGCTCGTTCCACAATACCTTGTCCCTGTGGGTTATAGGGAATTCCTGTTTTATGATGGATTTGGAAGGAAAGATAAAAACGTTGAAAAGAGCGGCTAGTATAACCGGGTCCATTATCTGTTTTAAGGGTGTGTGGAATTTTTGAAATAGAGAAGCAAAAGAGCAAATGTTGAATACAGTGACGAGTTGATTCTCCAGTATGAAGGGAGGCCATGAGAAAATGAGAGAAGGTGTCGATGGAGACATGAACATATTTAAGACGTCCAAATTGAGGAATGTGAGTGACATCTGTTTGCCAGAGATGATTAGGGCGTAAACCTCGAGGGTTAATACCATATTGAGGGAGAACAAAGAATTGAGGACAGGTAGAGCAAGATTTAACGATTTGTCATGCAGCTTTGCGGGAAATTTTAAATTGTAACCGTAAAGAATGACTATTTTGATGATGTAAGTTATGAGATTTTTGGGCTGCATCGATAGCCGATTGAAAAAACACTTGTTTAGTAAGAACGTCCGCAGTGTGATTGCCTTGTACTAAGGCACCAGGAAGGGTGGAATGCGCAAGAATATGCCCAAAGAAACTCGGGTATTGACGACGGTGGAGGGCCTGTTGAATTAATTTAAATAAGTTAAGAACTTCAGGAGAGGTTGTGCCGATAATTGGAACAGTTTCAATCATCTGTAGGGCACCGACCACATAGGAGCTGTCTGTAAATAAATTGAAGGAAGTGGATACAGTTAGCAATGCTTGATGGACTGCAAATAATTCCACAACCTGGGCAGAAGAGAAACTGGTATGTGCATAATAAGTTTGATGGTTAATAATTAAAGCTGCAGTACCATTAGAAGATCCATCTGTAAATATAAGTGTCGCTTCAGGAATGGGTTGTCGGCGAACTATTTTTGGAAAAATAAAGGCATGAAAGCTAGCAAATTGTAACAATTTATCAGAAGGATAATGATGAGTAATCCGTCCTGGGTAGTTTGCAAAAGCTATAGACCAATTATCTGAAAATTGAAAAAGCCAATCTTGTCGTTCTAAAGCATAAGGAATACAAATGAAAGGGGGTTCTATACCAAAATATTGGATGGCCTCATGACATCCTTTTGCTACAATTTTTGCAACAAGCTCATAGTAAGGGAGCAGATGTTTAGTTGGAGTAGCAGATAGATATATCTATCGCAAAGGTTTATCTTGATAAAGAACCCCTGTGGGTGCTCAAGGGGTAGGAAGTATATACAAACCCCATGGCCGTTGGTAATCACAATAAGTAATCTGTTGTTGTCTAATAGCTTCTTCTATTGATTGTAAGGCTGATCGTCCTTCTGAAGAAAGTGTTCGGGGTGACGCAGGATCAGAGTCACCTTTAAGGATATCAAATAAAGGCTGCAAGGTATAAGTGGGTAGTTTTAAATAAGGGCATATCCAATTAATGTCTCCTAGAAGTTTTTGGAAATCATTTAGAGTTTTTAAATGGTCAGTCTGTAATTTTACTAATTGGGTATTATAAACGCGAGGATATAAGGAGAAACCCAAATAATTATAGGGAAAATGAGTTTGAATTTTTTCATCAGCTATGACAAGACCATTAAGACTCAAGTGTTTCTTTAGAATAGAAAAAGCTTGATACAACAGATGTTCTTCAGCATGAGCTAGTAATATATCATCCATATAATGAACTAAATATAACTGAGGAAAACGTTGACGAACGGGAGCTAATGCTGTAGCAACAAATTTTTGACGTAACGTAGGGCTATTAGTCATTCCTTGTGGGAGGACTCTCCATTGATAGCGTTGCATAGGTTCTTTAAAATTAACAGAGGGCAAACTAAAGGCAAATCTTTTACAATCTTGAGGTGCAAGAGGAATAGTGTAAAAACAATCTTTTAAATCTATAATAATGATATAGGATTTGTCAGGTATAGCGGAAGGAGTGGGCAACCCAGGTTGTAGGGCTCCCATATGCATCATTGTTTCATTTACCTTACGAAGGTCTTGTAGCAATCTCCATTTTCTCGACTTCTTTTTAATAACAAAAATTGGGGAATTCCACGCAGAGGTAGAGGGTTCAATATGCCCAAGTCTCAGCTGTTCCTGCACCAGCTGTTGTGCGGCAGAAAGTTTTTCTTGTGTTAGGGGCCACTGATCGACCCATACCGGTTCCTCAGATTTCCAATCAATAGGATCGGCATGTGTCACAGGAGAATCAGAGGTCCCTAAGGAAAACACCCCAAGCCCTTTCGACTTTGATTAGATTTTAAATCAAGGGGTAAAATGATGCCTTGATGTTGTTTACCCAAACCTTGGTTTGGGAGTAAGCCCTGATCCAACATTAATTCTGTTACGGTGGGTGAAGGACTATATAAATAAACACCCATTTTGCTTAATATATCACGCCCCCATAGATTAACTGGAAGATGGGGCAGAATATAAGGCTTAAATTGGCCTGTATGGCCATCTTTATCCCTCCAAGTAAGAAGGGACGAACTTTGTTCTGGATTGGTAGTTTGGCCAATACCCTGAAGAGTGGAAATAGCTATTTGTTTAGGCCATGTAGTAGGCCAGTATTTTTTAGAAATAACGCTAATATCGGCCCCTGTATCAAGCACTCCGCGGAAAAGCTTACCATCAATGCGTAGCTCAAGTTCTGGTCGTGCCTCGGTAACATTTTGCACCCAATAGGCGTCAGAGGACCCGAAGCCTCTTTCTTGACGATCTCGGTTAATTGTTTTTCCTTGTATAACTAATGGAACTAAAAGAAGTTGAGCTATACGTTGTCCTGCATTAATCACAATAATTTTGTTAGGAGCGGAGGCTAATATTTTTATCTCTCCTGTATAATCAGAGTCAATCACACCAGGATGAATAAGTATTCCTTTTAAAGACGCACTGCTGTGCCCTAAAAGCAATCTAGCAGTTCCTGGAGGTAAAGGCCCAAACACTCCTGTAGCAAGGGTTTGAACCCCCATCTCGGGTGTTAATACTGTGTAGGAGGTGGCACAGAGGTCCAATCCTGCGCTGCCTCTTGTGGCTCGACAGAGGTCTGCAGTGGTTCTTTTGGAACCTGCAGTGTTGCCCCATAACATTGTTTTGGGGCCAGGGGCTGGCCCCTCACCCAGTTTCCCGAAACCGGGGGTAAAGGATTACCTTGAACATCTGTTTTGGAACGACAATCCCGGGCCCAATGCTTCCCCTTTTTACATCGTGGGCATAAATTAGGAGTATTAGCAGGGATTTGTCGTTTTTGAGGGCACACTGCAGCCCGATGGCCAGGCTGACCACAAACAAAGCAACCCGAATTACCTGACTTTTGATATCCTTTCTTGTTCTTGGCTTGTTGCTGAAAAAGTACCTCTTTAATGCTTTTTCCTTGTAATGCCGCTGCCATAGCAATACCTTGCATGTAGGAGGGTCCAATATCAGCACAAATGCGAATAAAATCAGACAGATCTCCCTTTTTTCTATAAGGTCGTAAAGCAGCTTGACAGGCAGAATTAGCGTTTTCAAAAGCCAATTGTTTTGCAAATACCATCCCAGCCTTTTCATCTGACATTATCTTACCTATAGCGTCTAAGAGCCGTGCCACGAAGTCCTGATAAGGCTCATCAGGTCCCTGTCGGACTTTTGAGAGATCTTCTGTCTTAATACTAGAGTTAGGAAGTTTTTTCCATGCCTGTCGAGCCGCATTTGATATTTGTGGATATGCACCAGGTAAAAAGTTAAGTTGAGTATTAGTAGCCTGGAAAGCACCTTCACCAGCCAACATTTCGTAGGAAGTTTGTATACCTTGTTGCTGATTGACATCGGCTATACGAGCACACTGTTCAGCATATTCAGATTTCCATAGTAAATAATCTCCCCCCGAAAGACAGGCCCTAGCTATTTGTTTTTAATCATTTGGGGGTAGATTTTGAGTACCCAAACTTTTTATCATAGCAATAGTGAATGGAGCGGTAGGACCGTATTGTGAGCAAGCAATCTTTAACTCTTTTAATTGTTTAAAAGGCAGCGCTTTATAAAAACGCTGGTTGTTATTTTCAAAGACAGGAAAAGCAAAAGAAAAGTCGGAGACGAACTCACCAAGTCGTTGTGCTTGTTTTAATGCCTTTTGCAGCGGAGACACAATCTCAGATGGAGGAGGAGGAGGAGGAGGAGGCCCCGGAGGGGGATCGAGACCTGCTATAATGGAAGGAGCATAGGCAGGGGGCAGAGGCGGAGCAGAAGGAGATTTAGAGTTGCTAATGGGAAGCTTAATTCCTGAACTCTGTGAAGCAACAGTGAGGTTTTTTAAACATTCAATCAAATCATCTTTAGATGTTGATGCCCCCTTTTCTTGTGCTAAAAAACCCCAATCTTCTTGATGGTATTTAGCATCTTCTTCGTCTAATTCCGCCTCATCTGTGGATGAAAGTGAATCATCATTATCTGAAGGACGCGATAATTTAGAAAATGGAGGGTCGCCTTCAACTCCCTTGGGAACAGCATACCTGGGTTCCGGATCAGGAACATGTAGAGGATTTTCTTCCTGTTTCAATAAATTTTCTAAACGTTTTAATTCATCGTTATCAAAGTCCAGACAATCACGAATTAGTGTCCAAAAGGATAAAGTTTTAACAGGCACCTTTTTAGGGCCATGTAGAGTATAATGAGCCCGAATTTGTTCCCCTACCATTTTCCATGTTTCTAAATTTACTGTACCTTCTCTGGGGAACCAAGGGCAAACTTCTTCAATAAATGAAAGAAAATTGATTAATTTAGGTTTGGAAACAGTAATTCCCCGATGTTTTAACATTACAGATAACATATGTACAAACAATTGACGACTATGCGTCTGTCCCATATTTATACTCTCAACTATATACCTTACTACTCCTCCTCAATTTAAATTCACTTGTATACGTATACTCACTCTTTTTAGCTAATAAGAGTAGTGTCGAGGAAAACTGTCGAAATCGAGCCCCACGTTGGGTGCCACCTGCCGCGGCCAGCACAAGCAAGAGTTGCCCCTGCACAGGGAGAGAACGGAGCGTCCCCGCTAAGAAAAATAAGAGAGAGACAAAAGATGGGGTTGAGAGGATCAGACCAAAATGGCTGATGCCTTCCTTTATTGTGCTGCAGTATATATAGGATAAAGTACGTGACTTCTGACATTCACAAGATTGTATATTAATCTCCAGATACAATCACAAGACCCTTACCATTGTGTGCAGATCACAAATAGATAATCTATCTTCTATCAATAAGCTAATCTATCTTCTATGAAATGTTGCAAGACCGAGACGTCCCGGAGCCTTAAGGGTAGTAAATTCTTCAGGGGGGCGGGACAGGGAGCTTAGGGACGTGCCTAAGGCTCTGCATAACGCCGAGCAGCCTCCCAAGACTTAACCCTTCACGGGCAGTCCCCCGCACTAAAGGACAGATTATTTTTGTCACTTTCAGCTCATATCCTGGAGCTCAAAGGGAATCCAGTTAGGAAAACGGTCTAGGTGGAATTATAACTTTCCACGGATTAAGGACTGACTGTGTTTCTATTTAACTGCCATATTTGGCACTGTAGCTTTAGTGACTGTCCAAAAAATACAAAATTTGCTTGCCACACACTTAATAGAGAGTCCCTCTAAATAAGCAAATATTTAGAAAGGTAAAACATATCTTCATCTTTTACCAATATTGGATTGGTAATTCAACGAACACTATTAATGCTTATACAAAGTAACAAAAAAGCAGGGTTTTATGGGAGTTTAAATAAAATATTTCTCTCGAATGTACATGTTCTGGTAAATGAGCCATCGAGCTTCTCAGTCTGTATTCAAGGAGTTCAGTAAAAACTCCAGTGATTGATTGAAACACACTGAAGCTGATTTTCAAGTGAGGCGAGAAAGGCCCGAGATTTATTCTACCTCCGTGAAACACAAAAGCTCAAAAGGACCCGATGAGAAAAATGAACTGTGTCGAAACCCCAGGAGAACTCAGAAGCAGCACTGTGGCTGCAGAGGAAACAATGAGGAGAATGTGACAGACGCGACAAGAGGGTGTGGACGCAGTCACTGATAAAGGGCTGCTTCCCAGAGTCTCAGCAGCAAGAGCACACACAAGCAAGAATCAACGCGGAAAGCTCCCACTCCATTAACCGGAAGACATTTGGGTTTCACACTTGCCTGCTCACGCACACACTGTTATCACTGAATAGTAATAGTCACTGTCAAACCCTCATTTCTAACCTTGAAAATGGGAAGTCTCCAATTAACCAGCTTCCCCCACCACAAAGTAGTATTTCCAGGTCGGAGCTTGCACGCCAATGAAACATCCTGCCTTGCCCTTCAAAATATGTACAAAGGGCCATCGGCTGGGGCGGGTGGGAGGTGGTCTGAGGGTCCCATTCTTGCCTTTCCTCCTTGCCCCAGACCAGCCCCGGCCACAACTGGGTATTTTCAGCCCATGTGGGTTTCACGGTGCTTTCTTGCTTCCCTCAGTGCTTACTTTTGTTTTCCAATCCATGCCATTCACAGCATCACACACCGTCACAGTCATCTCTCCGCCCTTCCCTTGACACTCACACCCCGATCTGGATATTTCGCATCCCCTCTTCCCTCTTCTTGCCACGTTTTCATCCTGGAGTTTTGCCCCAGGCGTGGCACTGAGCCTCCAGCTGCAAAGCCCAGGCGACCTTGGCCACATGTGAAGGAGATGTGAAGGGCTCTCGCCACCGAGCTGATGCGAGAAACGGTTCTGGATCCTTCTTTGCCTTAACACGTACTCCTCGGATTGGCCAGTGTTTTGCTCCTCTGGGGGAGGAGGATGAGAAGGCGCCGCCCCCACCGCCCCCCTTCGCAGGTAGGTAGGCGCGTGCGCTCCCTGGGGCTGCACGCTCACCCGTGCGTCTCCTGTCGCCACGGGCGGACTGGGAGGTGTCACGAGACCTTCTGCTCCTCTAAATGAAGGCACCAAGGCTGGGGATTCTAGAGACTGCTCTGCTCCAAAGATTTCCTGGTCTTTGGATTTCTCCCACGTCCGGAACTGACAGGAACCAGACAAGCCCGGGCACCGGGCGATCTAAGGGCAGGACCCTTCCCATCAGCGCTGGAGCTGCCAGTTCACAGAGACACGGGGATCTTCTTCTGAAGAGGAAAGTCCATCCCGGGGCAAACCCAGCTGAGCCTGGGTTAGTTTTGGTTTGTTTTGTATTTTGGGGCGGGGGAAGTAGGGTGGGTTCATTTTTCAATCAACCAAGGGGGAAAAGAAATGGTGTTTTACCATCAAAGAAAGGACCACCCCGTGGAAATATTCCATAAAGTTCAGACTCTTCCCCTCTTTGAGTACTTTTCTCTTCCTCCTGCTCTGCTGTTGGGAAAACACTCCCCCCCCCCACCCCCCCCTTTTGAGGAAGTTGAATGAAATTAAATGGAGTTGTGTTGGTTCCCTGACTGCCTCGGACTTCACCCAACTCCAGCCCTCCGACCAAACTCTCCTTGAGATGATAAAGGTTCTTCTCTCCGCTGCTTCTTGGTTCTGCAGGAGCATTTAGACCTTTTCCTGGAGGCTGAGGGCATTTGTGCCACCTGCTGGGGGCTGGTGGACCTGCATTTGCTCCTGCCAGCCCTGCAGTATCATTCTTCCGGGCATTGACGGACAACTTCAGAAACACAAATACACAGTTCATCATTGAGAACAACAGGAGGGATATCTCAGATATTCATTTCATTGTTTTAGAAATATCTTTAAAGAGGGTATGTTCCATATTTTAACTTTTTAGTTCTTTCCATTGATTCTAAGAAGCATTTTCTTTGAGATCATCAGATTGAAATAGGTCAGGTTGTAAACATGACCTTCAAGTCAGGATACCTGGCCTGCATTGTTGGTAGCCTGCATAATCTTACAAGTGTCATGCCACAGATATTTAAAGTGCTGCATGGCATTTCAAAGAGATCTTTTAAAAAGTTGCAGCTGAATAGAAAACATATAAATGAGGTTTGATTAAACTCATGAGAACTATAGCCTCAGAGGCGAGGGAGAGTGATTGGACTTCAAGAAAATGGCTGAGGTGCTCATTCATATTCGACTCCAGTATGTATGCTTAATATTTAAAGATGCCAGTGAAAGACCAAAAGAAGTGCAATATACAACGTACAAAAGACTGGGAAAAGGGAATTAAAAAGTAATTCCTAGAAGAAAAATCAGAAGAGAGAAGAAAAGAAGCAAAAAAATTATCGCCCACGTTGCTGTGGTTCTTTAGTCACTCCCGTCACGTCCAATGCTTTGCAACCCCATGGGCTGCAGCACGCTGGGCCCTCTGTCCACTTCTGCCTCCGGAAGTTTGCTCAGATTCATCTCCATTGAATCAGGGACACTATCTAACCATCTCGTCTGTTTTCATCTAAAACTGAAAATAACACGGTACAAATTTTCTTAGTGACTACTTACAATGGCCTGTGTTTCCTAATTAAAAGATTGGGATTTTTCAAGTCAGACTTTTAAAAATCCAGCTATATGTTGTTTAAGTTTTTAAAAAATAAACAAAGACAGAAAAAAATGGATATCATTACTATTAGTGTTGGAAAAAATAGTCTTTCATGTAAAAAACAAAACAAACAACAACACCAAAAAACATTTGAAATAAAAGGGTCCCCATATCATGAAAGACTAATAATTCAATATATACAAATTCTGATAGTGTATATATCTAACTTTGTAGCCTAAAGA
>NW_017192897.1:0-10062 GCF_001704415.2 Capra hircus
CCTAGTGGAGGCAGTCCTCGTCTCGAGTGGGGGCATGCACGTGCGTTTTCCCTTTAGTGCAGCAGTGTCACGCTTCCCTTCGCGTGGATCAAGGGATCTGTGTCTTTCCCTCGAGGCTTTCCCCGAGGCTTTCCCACGAGGCCTTTCCCACAGGGCTGTGCCACGTGCCACCGTGGTGTGAGTCGATCCTCGGCTTGAAAGTCGAGGCAGTGCAGGGAAAACAGGTTTCCCTGGAATGGAATGAGACATCCGGGGGACTCTGGAATGGTGGCACGACCCTGCAGTTCCTCTCCCTTTTCCTTTGGAGAGCGCCTCCTCTTGAGATGCGATGGGAATGCCGGGAATTCTTTCCCGACCAAGTAGGGAAAGGATCCCTCATCTCGAGCTACGAGCCGGAAACGGAGCTCCTCTGGATGTGGCCGGGACCCTCGTGCTTCCTCTTGAGTGGAGACGGGTATGTCGGGGAACTTCTTGAGTTGCAGCATGACTGTGAAAGACTCTTTAGAAGTTCCAGAGTTCACGTGTGATTAGCCTCGAGACACATCAGTGGAAACGGGCCTCATCTCACCTGCAGGGAGAACCTCCTGGATTTTACCGAGTTGCGGCAGGTGCTCTCGACTTACGACGGGGACCTCATGGACCCGCTCTGGTTACCTCAGGAAAGGCCAGTCCCATGTGAGTTGCTAGAGGTCCTGTCGCTATTCCTCTCCCGTCGATGCCAGGGCCTAAGACCTTGTGTGGAGTCGGGGCCGGAACCTGAGGATTCCTCTCCAGGGCTGACATGCATCTTGGGGTATTTCTGGAGTCTCCCAGGGGAGTCAGTTCTCGTCTCGAGTAGGGGCATGCACGTGCGCTTTCCTCCCGTGCTGTAGCAGCAGTGTCACGCTTCCCGTCGCGTGGATTAAGGGATCTGTGGCTTTCCCTCGAGGCTTTCCCACGAGGCTTTCCCACAGGGTTGTCACACGTGCCACCAGGTGTGAGTCGATCCTCAGCGTGAAAGTCGAAGCAGTGCAGGGAAAACAGGATCCTCTGGAATGGACTGAGACATCTGGGGGATCTCTTGGAATGGTGGCACGACCCATGAGTTCCTCTCGCCTTTCCTGTGCAGCGCGCCTCCTCTTGAGATGCGTCGAAACGTCGGGAATTCTTTCCCGAGGAAGCAGGGAAGGATCCCTCATCTCGAGCTTGGAGGAGGAAACGGAGCTCCTCTGGCGGTTGCCGGACCCTCGTGCTTCCTCTGGAGTGGAGACGGGTATGTCGGGGAACTTCTTGAGTTTTAGCAAGGGTGTTTAGGACACTTTGGAAGTTCCAGAGTTTAGTTGTGATTACTCTCGAGACGCCGCAGAGAAAATGGGCCTCATCTCGACTGGAGCAGAGAACCTCCTGGATTTTCTCGAGTTGCGGCAGGTACTCTCCGACATACGACCGTGACCTCAGGGACAGTGTAGCAGATGTGTCACGCTTCCCGTCGCGGGGATCAAGGGATCTGTGGCTTTCCCTCGAGGCTTTCTCACAGGGCTGTCCCACATGCCACCATGGTGTGAGTGGATCCTCGGCGTGAAAGTCGAGGCAGTGCTGGGAAAACGGGTTCCTCTGAAATGGACTGAGACATCTGGGGGACTCTTGAAATGGTGGCACGACCCTGGAGTTCCTCTTGCCTTTCCTATTGAGAACCCTTGCTCTTGAGATGCCATGGGAACGCCGAAAAATCTTTCCTGACTAAGCAGGATAGGATCCTTCATCTCGGAAACGGGGTTCCTCTGAATGTGGGCGGGACCCTCGTGCTTCCTCTCGTGTGGAGACGGGTATGTCGGGGAACTTCTTGAGTTGCAGCAAGGACCCTTTTTAATTTCCAGAGGTTAGGTGTGATGAGCCTCCAGACACCTCAGAGGAAATGGGCCTCATCCCGCCTGGAGGGGAGAACCTCCTGGATTTTACCCAGTTGCGGCAGGTGCTCTCGAGTTACGACGGGTCCTCAGGGACCCGCTCTGGTGGCCTCAGGAAAGGCCAGTCCCCATGCGAGTTACCAGGGGGCCTTTAGGGATTCCTCTCCCATCGATGCCGGTGCCTAAGACCTTGTGTGGAGTCGGGGCCAGACCCTGAGGATGCCTCTCCAGTGCTGACATGAATCTTTCCGTACTTCTGGAGTCTCACCAGGGGAGTCAGTCCTCATCTCGTGTGGGGGCATGCACCTGCCATTTCCTCACGACCTGCAGCAGCAGTGTCACGCTTGCCGACGTGTGGATCAAGGGATCTGTCGCTTTCCATTGAGGCTTTCCCACGAGGCTTTCCAACAGGGCTGTCCCACGTGCCACGGTGGTGTGAGTCGATCCTCGGCGTGAACGTCGAGGCAGTGCAGGGAAAACAGTTTCTTCTGGAATGGACTTAGACATCTGGGGGACTCTTGGAATGCTGGCAAGGCCCTGGAGTTCCTCTCGTCTTTCCTGTGGAGAGCGCCTCCTCTTGAGATGCGACGGGAAGGCCGGGAATTCTTTCCCGACGACGAAGGGAAAGGATCCCTCTTCTCGAGCTACGAGGCGGAAACGGGGCTCCGCTGGATATGGGCGGGAACCTCGTCCTTCCTCTCGAGTGGATATGGGTATGTCGGAGAACTTCTTGACTTGCAGCAAGGGTGTGAAGGACCCTTTGGAAGTTCCAGAGGTTAGGTGTGATTAGCCTCGAGACGCCTCAGCGGAAATGGGCCTCATCTCGCCTGGAGGGGAGAACCTCCTGGATTTTCTCGAGTTGCGGCAGGTGCTCTCGAGTTACGACGGAGACCTCAGGGACCCGCTCTGGTGACCTCAGGAAAGGCCAGTCCCCATGCGAGGTGCTAGGGGGCCTCTCAGGATTCCTCTCCGGTCGATGCCGGGGCCTAAGACCTTGTGTGGAGTCGGGACCGGAACCTGAGGATTCCTCTGCCAGTGCTGACATGGATCTTGGCGTACTTCTGGAGTCTCCCAAGCTTGCGTCAGTCCTCGGCTCGAGTGGGGTCATGCACGTGCGCTTTCCTCCCGAGCGGTAGCAGCAGTGTCACGCTTCCCTTCTCGTGGATCAAGGAATCTGTGGCTTTCCCTGGAGTCTTTCCCATGAGGCTTTCCCACAAGGCTATTCCACTTGCCACCATGGTGTGAGTCGATCCTCGGCGTGAAAGTCGAACCAGTGCAGGGAAAACAGGAACCTCCTTCCCCACAGTAGGGGATACACTGTCCCCTTGGGCGGGTATCTCCAGGGCACTCGCGCTGGGGGGTTGCCCGCGGAGGTGCGGGCCTCAGGCTCCACGTGAGAAAAGCCCCAAATGGCATTAGCTGCCAGTCCAGACGCTGGCCCCTCAGGTCTCTGGCCGGAGCCTTGGGCTCCAGGCAACTCAAAGCCCTCGGGGGTGGCACTCTGGGACTGCTGTAGGGAAAGGATGCCAAGAGCCCACGGAGGAGTTGGGGAGGGGGCATGGGGGAAACGGAGGCGAGGACAGCGAGGGATCTAGGTGGAGGCGCTGGAGAGAGCGTCTGGTGTCCCGGAATGCCTCGGAGGAGCCAGCGGGGACAGTCGAGGACCAGGGACCTGTGGAATGTGAAAAGGCGGGAAATCTCAGAGCAAGGCAGGCTGGGAAAGGGGGCGTTGGTGGCCAATTCAAAGGGACCTAGGGGCGTTTCCTGGGCGGTGAGTTCCCTTGGCACTGCTGAGGCCCCTGATTGATCCACTCGGGGTTGCCCCCCCGGCGGGGGGGCCCCAAGCCCCGCTGGCGGGGGGACGGGGGCGGCGGTGGCCCTCCCTCGCAGGGGGGGTGGCTTCAACCCGAGTGGATCATCAGGGGCCCTCAGCAGTGCCAAGGAACTCACCGCCCAGGAAACGCCCCTAGGTCCCTTTGAATTGGCCACCAACGCCCCCTTTCCCAGCCTGCCTTGCTCTGAGATTTCCCGCCTTTTCACATTCCACAGGTCCCTGGTCCTCGACTGTCCCCCGCTGGCTCCTCCAGGCATTCCGGGACACCAGACGCTCTCTCCAGCGCCTCCACCTAGATCCCTCGCTGTCCTCGCCTCCGTTTCCCCCATGCCCCTCCCCAACTCCTCCGTGGGCTCTTGGCATCCTTTCCCTACAGCAGTCCCAGAGTGCCACCCCGAGGGCTTTGAGTTGCCTGGAGCCCAAGGCTCCGGCCAGAGACCTGAGGGGCCAGCGTCTGGACTGGCAGCTAATGCCATTTGGGGCTTTTCTCACGTGGAGCCTGAGGCCCGCACCTCCGCGGGCAACCCCCCAGCGCGAGTGCCCTGGAGATACCCGCCCAAGGGGACAGTGTATCCCCTACTGTGGGGAAGGAGGTTCCTGTTTTCCCTGCACTGGTTCGACTTTCACGCCGAGGATCGACTCACACCATGGTGGCAAGTGGAATAGCCTTGTGGGAAAGCCTCATGGGAAAGACTCCAGGGAAAGCCACAGATTCCTTGATCCACGAGAAGGGAAGCGTGACACTGCTGCTACCGCTCGGGAGGAAAGCGCACGTGCATGACCCCACTCGAGCCGAGGACTGACGCAAGCTTGGGAGACTCCAGAAGTACGCCAAGATCCATGTCAGCACTGGCAGAGGAATCCTCAGGTTCCGGTCCCGACTCCACACAAGGTCTTAGGCCCCGGCATCGACCGGAGAGGAATCCTGAGAGGCCCCCTAGCACCTCGCATGGGGACTGGCCTTTCCTGAGGTCACCAGAGCGGGTCCCTGAGGTCTCCGTCGTAACTCGAGAGCACCTGCCGCAACTCGAGAAAATCCAGGAGGTTCTCCCCTCCAGGCGAGATGAGGCCCATTTCCGCTGAGGCGTCTCGAGGCTAATCACACCTAACCTCTGGAACTTCCAAAGGGTCCTTCACACCCTTGCTGCAAGTCAAGAAGTTCTCCGACATACCCATATCCACTCGAGAGGAAGGACGAGGTTCCCGCCCATATCCAGCGGAGCCCCGTTTCCGCCTCGTAGCTCGAGAAGAGGGATCCTTTCCCTTCGTCGTCGGGAAAGAATTCCCGGCCTTCCCGTCGCATCTCAAGAGGAGGCGCTCTCCACAGGAAAGACGAGAGGAACTCCAGGGCCTTGCCAGCATTCCAAGAGTCCCCCAGATGTCTAAGTCCATTCCAGAAGAAACTGTTTTCCCTGCACTGCCTCGACGTTCACGCCGAGGATCGACTCACACCACCGTGGCACGTGGGACAGCCCTGTTGGAAAGCCTCGTGGGAAAGCCTCAATGGAAAGCGACAGATCCCTTGATCCACACGTCGGCAAGCGTGACACTGCTGCTGCAGGTCGTGAGGAAATGGCAGGTGCATGCCCCCACACGAGATGAGGACTGACTCCCCTGGTGAGACTCCAGAAGTACGGAAAGATTCATGTCAGCACTGGAGAGGCATCCTCAGGGTCTGGCCCCGACTCCACACAAGGTCTTAGGCACCGGCATCGATGGGAGAGGAATCCCTAAAGGCCCCCTGGTAACTCGCATGGGGACTGGCCTTTCCTGAGGCCACCAGAGCGGGTCCCTGAGGACCCGTCGTAACTCGAGAGCACCTGCCGCAACTGGGTAAAATCCAGGAGGTTCTCCCCTCCAGGCGGGATGAGGCCCATTTCCTCTGAGGTGTCTGGAGGCTCATCACACCTAACCTCTGGAAATTAAAAAGGGTCCTTGCTGCAACTCAAGAAGTTCCCCGACATACCCGTCTCCACACGAGAGGAAGCACGAGGGTCCCGCCCACATTCAGAGGAACCCCGTTTCCGAGATGAAGGATCCTATCCTGCTTAGTCAGGAAAGATTTTTCGGCGTTCCCATGGCATCTCAAGAGCAAGGGTTCTCAATAGGAAAGGCAAGAGGAACTCCAGGGTCGTGCCACCATTTCAAGAGTCCCCCAGATGTCTCAGTCCATTTCAGAGGAACCCGTTTTCCCAGCACTGCCTCGAACTTTCACGCCGAGGATCCACTCACACCATGGTGGCATGTGGGACAGCCCTGTGAGAAAGCCTCGAGGGAAAGCCACAGATCCCTTGATCCCCGCGACGGGAAGCGTGACACATCTGCTACACTGTCCCTGAGGTCACGGTCGTATGTCGAGAGTACCTGCCGCAACTCGAGAAAATCCAGGAGGTTCTCTGCTCCAGTCGAGATGAGGCCCATTTTCTCTGCGGCGTCTCGAGAGTAATCACAACTAAACTCTGGAACTTCCAAAGTGTCCTAAACACCCTTGCTAAAACTCAAGAAGTTCCCCGACATACCCGTCTCCACTCCAGAGGAAGCACGAGGGTCCGGCAACCGCCAGAGGAGCTCCGTTTCCTCCTCCAAGCTCGAGATGAGGGATCCTTCCCTGCTTCCTCGGGAAAGAATTCCCGACGTTTCGACGCATCTCAAGAGGAGGCGCGCTGCACAGGAAAGGCGAGAGGAACTCATGGGTCGTGCCACCATTCCAAGAGTCCCCCAGATGTCTCAGTCCATTCCAGAGGATCCTGTTTTCCCTGCACTGCTTCGACTTTCACGCTGAGGATCGACTCACACCTGGTGGCACGTGTGACAACCCTGTGGGAAAGCCTCGTGGGAAAGCCTCGAGGGAAAGCCACAGATCCCTTAATCCACGCGACGGGAAGCGTGACACTGCTGCTACAGCACGGGAGGAAAGCGCACGTGCATGCCCCTACTCGAGACGAGAACTGACTCCCCTGGGGAGACTCCAGAAATACCCCAAGATGCATGTCAGCCCTGGAGAGGAATCCTCAGGTTCCGGCCCCGACTCCACACAAGGTCTTAGGCCCTGGCATCGACGGGAGAGGAATAGCGACAGGACCTCTAGCAACTCACATGGGGACTGGCCTTTCCTGAGGTAACCAGAGCGGGTCCATGAGGTCCCCGTCGTAAGTCGAGAGCACCTGCCGCAACTCGGTAAAATCCAGGAGGTTCTCCCCTGCAGGTGAGATGAGGCCGTTTCCACTGATGTGTCTCGAGGCTAATCACACGTGAACTCTGGAACTTCTAAAGAGTCTTTCACAGTCATGCTGCAACTCAAGAAGTTCCCCGACATACCCGTCTCCACTCAAGAGGAAGCACGAGGGTCCCGCCACATCCAGAGGAGCTCCGTTTCCGGCTCGTAGCTCGAAGATGAGGGATCCTTTCCCTACTTGGTCGGGAAAGAATTCCCGGCATTCCCATCGCATCTCAAGAGGAGGCGCTCTCCAAAGGAAAGGGAGAGGAACTGCAGGGTCGTGCCACCATTCCCAGAGTCCCCCGGATGTCTCATTCCATTCCAGGGAAACCTGTTTTCCCTGCACTGCCTCGACTTTCAAGGCCGAGGATCGACTCACACCACGGTGGCACGTGGCACAGCCCTGTGGGAAGGCCTCGTGGGAAAGCCTCGTGGGAAAGCCTCGAGGGAAAGACACAGATCCTTGATCCACGCGAAGGGAAGCGTGACACTGCTGCTTCAGCTCGGGAGGAAATCGCACGTGCATGCCCCCACTCGAGACGAGGACTGCCTCCACTAGGGAGACTCCATTAGTACCCCAAGATCCATGTCAGCACTGGAGAGGAATCCTCAGGTTCCGGCACTGACTCCACACAAGGTCTTAGGCCCGGGCATCGACGGGAGAGGAATCCCGAGAGGCCCCCGAGCAACACGCATGGGGACTGGCCTTTTCCTGAGGCCACAAGAGCGGGTCCCTGAGGTCCCCGTCGTAAGTCGAGAGCACCTGCCGCAACTCGAGAAAATCCAGAAGGTTCTCCCCTCCAGGCGAGATGAGGCCCATTTCCGCTGAGACGTCTCGAGGCTAATCACACCTAACCTCTGAAACTTCCAAAGGGTCCTTCACGTCCTTGCTGCAACTCAAGAAGTTCCCTGACATACCTGTCTCCACTCGAGAGGAAGCACGAGAGGCCTGCCCACATCCAGAGGAGCCCCGTTTCCGTCTCCCAGCTCGAGAGGAGGGATCCTTTCCCTGCGTTGTCGGGAAAGAATTCCCGGCGTTCCCATAGCGTCTCAAGAGGAGTCGCTCTCCACAGGAAAGGCGAGAGGAACTCCAGGGTGGTGCCACCATTCCCAGAGTCCCCCACATGTCTCAGTCCATTTCACGGAAACCTGTTTTCCCTGCATTGCCTTGGCTCTCAAGCCGAGGATCGACGTTCACACAACGGTGGCATGTGGGACAGGCCCTTTGGGAAAGCCTCGTGGGAAAGCCTCGTGGGAAAGACTCGAGGGAAAGCCACAGATCCCTTACTCCACAAGAAGGGAAGCGAGATACTGCAGCTACAGCTCGGGAGGTAAGCGCATGTGCATGCGCCCACTCGAGACGAGGACTGACTCCCCTGGGGAGACTCCAGAAGTACCCAAGATCATGTCAGCAAGGAGAGGAATCCTCAGGTTCCTGCACCGACTCCACACAAGGCCTTAGGCCCCGGCATCGACGGGAGTGAAATCCCGAGAGGCCCCCGAGCCACTCGCATGGGGACTGGCCTTCCTGAGGCCACCAGAGCGAGTCCCTGAGGTCCCGTCATAAGTCGAGAGAACCTGCCACAACTCGAGAAAATCCAGGAGGTTCTTCCCTCCAGACGAGATGAGCCCCATTTCCGCAGAGGCGACTCGAGGCTAATCACACCTAACCTCTGGACCTTCCAAAGGGCCCTTCACACCCTTGCTGCAACTCAAGAAGTTCCCTGACATACCCGTCTCCACTCGAGAGGAAGCACGAGAGTCCCGCCCACATCCAGAGGAGCCCTGTTTCCGCCTCCTAGCTGGACAGGAGGGATCCTTTCCCTGCGTGTTCGGAAAAGAATTCCCGCGTTCCCGTCACATATCAAGAGGGGTGCTCTCCACAGGAAAGGCGAGAGGAACTCCAGGGTCGTGTCACCATTCCAGAGTCCCCCAGATGTCTCAGTCCATTCCAGGGAAGCCTGTTTCCCCGGCACTGCCTCGACTTTCAAACCGAGGATCGACTGACACCACAGTGGCACGTGGGACATCACTGGGGGAAAGCCTCGTTGGAAAGCCTGGTGGGAAAGCGTCGTGGGAAAGCCTCATGGGAAAGCCTCGAGGGAAAGCCACAGATCCTATGATCCACGGGAAGGGAAGCGTGACACTGCTGCTACAGCTCGGGAGGAAAGCACACGTGCATACCCCACTGGAGACGAGGACTCACTCCCCTGGGGAGACTTCAGAAGTACCCCAAGAGTGTTGTCAGCACTGCAGAGGAATTCTCAGTTTCCGACACCGACTCCACACAAGGTCTTAGGGCCCGGCATCGATGGGAGAGGAATCCCGAGCGGCCCCGAGCAAAAATCGCATGGGGAGTGGCCTTTCCTGAGGCCACCAGAGCGGGTCCCTGAGGTCCCTGTCGTAAGTCGAGAGCACCTGCCGCAACTCGAGAAAATCCAGGAGGTTCTGCCCTCCAGGCGAGATGAGGCCCATTTCGCTGAGGCGTCTAGAGGCTAATCACACCTAATCTCTGGAACTTCCAAAGGGTCCTTCACACCCTTGCTGCAACTCAAGAATTTCCATGACATACCCGTCTCCACTCGAGAGGAAGCACAAGAGCTCCGCTCACATCCAGAGGAGCCCCGTGTCCGCCTCGTAGCTCGAGAGGAGGGATCCTTTCCCTGTGTGGTTGGGAATGAATTCCGGGCGTTCCCGTCGCATCTCAAGATGAGGCGCTCTCCACAGGAAAGGCGAGAGGAACTCAAGGGTCGTGCCACCATTCGCAGAGTCCCCAAGATGTCTCAGTCCATTCCAGGGAAACCTGTTTTCTCTGCACTGCCTTGACTTTCTAGCCGAGGATCGACTCACACCACGGTGGCACGTGGGACAGCCCTATGGGAAAGCCTCGTGGGAAAGCCCCGTGGGAAAGCCTCGTGGGAAAGTCTCTAGGGAAAGCCACAGATCCCTTGATCCACGCGAAGGGAAGCGTGACACTGCTGCTACAGCTCTGGAGGAAATCGCACGTGCATGCCGCCACTCGAGACTACGACTGACTCCCCTGGGGAGACTCCAGAAGTACCCCAAGATCCATGTCAGCACTGGAGAGGAATCCTCAAGTTCGCGCACCGAATTCACACAAGGTC